>NC_041234.1:108081781-108163179 GCF_002837175.3 Physeter macrocephalus
CCTGCATCGGCAGGCGGACTCTCAACCACTGCGCCACCAGGGAAGCCCTAAAAAACTTTTTAAAGTGTTTGCCCTAGAGTTTGCAACGTACATTTACAACGACATCAATTTCAAATAACACTATACAACTTCACAGGTAGTGATGGTACCTTATGAAGGAGTACTTCCCAATTCCTCCCTCCCATCCCTTATAACATTACTGTCACTCATTTCACTTATCTATAAGCTATAATCACCAAATACCTTGTTGCTACGCTTATTTTAACAAACTGTTACAGCAATTAAGAATGAGGAAAATAAAAGATTTTTTAACCTTCATTGATTCCTTCTTTAACACTCTTCCTTTCTTTATATAGATCTGACTTCTGACCTATATAATTTTCCTTTTCTCTGAAAGACTTCTTTTATAATTTCTTGCCATATGTGCTACTGGTGGTGAATTCCCTCAATTCCCGTTTGCCTGAGAAACTTAAATACTCTTGAAACAAATGGAAAGGTAGAAAGTTTCAGCAAAGAAATGGAAAATATAAGGATGGAACTGAAAACTACGATAATTGAAATAAAAATTCATTGGATGTGGTCGATAACAGAAAGGCGTTTTAAGAGGAAAAGTTCATTGTACTTGAACATAGAGCAGTAAAAATTATCTGGGAATTCCTTGGCAGTCCAGGGGTTAGGACTCGGCGCTTCCACTGCAGGGGGCCTGGGTTCGATCCCTGGTCGGGGAACTAAGATCCCACATGCTGCGTGGTGTGGCCAAATAAATAAATAAATAAAAATAAAAATAATCTAAAAATGAACAAAATAGCGAAAAATGATTGAAAAAGAAGGAACAGAGGCTCAGGGATCTGTAAAACAATATAAACATAAACATATAAATTAAATATTTCTTTCATCAGAATCCCAGAAGAGAGAAAAAGAGCGTGGCACAGAAAGAATACTTGAAGAAATAACTGATGACAACTTTCCCGATTTAGCAAAGGACATGAATTTGCATGTTCAAGAAGCTCAGGGAACACTGCCCAGGATAAACTCAAGGAAATTCATATATAGACACATCATAATCACACTACATAAAACTAAATATGAAGAAAAATATCGAAAGCAGCCAGAAAAACACCACATTACCTATAGGGATACAATGATAGTGGATTTCTCATCATAAACTATGGAGGCAAGAAAGACATGTCATAACATTAAAAAAATGACTCTAAAGATGAATTGTTAACGCATAATTTTGTATCCAATGAACATATTCTTCTGGAATGAGGGTAATATAAAGCTATTCTCAGATGAAGGAAAACTGAAAGAATTTATCACCAGAATACCTGCTCCAAAAGAAATGCTAAAGGAAATTCTTCAGATGGAAGGAAAAGGATACCAGAGGAAAACCTGGAATATCAGGAATGGAGGAAGAGCAACAGAAATGGTAATTGTATGGGTAAATATAATAAATGATTCTTCTCATTTATGTTCTTTAAAGTATTATGAAGGTGGAAAGTAAAAATTATAACGTTGACTAATGCGATTTTCTTCTTTTTAAAAAAATATTTATTTATTTATTTGGCTGCACCAGATCTCAGTTGCAGAATGCGGGATTTTTAGTTGTGGCATGTGAACTCTTAGTTGCGGCATGTGGGATCTATTTCCCTGACCAGGGATCGAACCTGGACCCCCTGCATTGGGAGTGCGGCGTCTTAGCCACTGGACCACCAGGAAAGTCCCTAATGCGATTTTCAATGTATGTAAATAAAATATGTAAGACAAGTACAACATAAAGTGAGGAGGTTGAAGGAACTCATATAGTGGTAAAGTTTCTACATTTCACTTGAAGTAGTAAAATATTGATTCTGAGTAGACAGTGCTAAGTTAAGTATGTATATGGTAATCCCTAGAGTAACCACTTAAGCAGACATGCAAAGAGATTTACTAAAAAGCTCAATGGATAAATTAAAATGGAATAATAAATAATATTATTATAGTTAATATAATTAATTTATAATATAAGATATATATCTGGATTAATACATCTAAAAGAAGGTAAGAAAGAGAAACAGAGGAAAGACAAACAGAACAAAGAGAAAACAAGTAATAAAATAGTAGACTTAAATCCAAACATGTTGATAAATATATGTAAATGATCTAATCACATTAATTAAAAGACACAGATAATCAGCATAGATTTTTTTTAAAAAAGATTCAGTGGTATGCTTTCTACAAGAAAACCTTTTTTATATAATGAAATAGGCAAGGTAAAAGGAAAGAATGGGAAAAGATATATATCATGCAGTCACTAATCAAAATAAACTGGAGTGACTATATTAATATCAGACGAAATGGACGTCAGAGCAAGGAAAATTACGAAGGATAAAGAACAACATTACATAATGATAAAAGAATCAAATCACCAAGAAGACATAAAATCCTAAATGTGTACGCAACTAAAACAAAACTTCAAATTACGTGAAGCAAAAAATGATAGAACTGGGAGGAGAATTGGGTGAATCCGCAATTATAGTTACAGACTTAAACATTCCTTTCTCAGTAATTGATAGAATAAGTACACATATGATCAACAAGGCTATAGAACTGAACACCATCAGACAACAGTATCTAACCGGCATTTATAAAACAGTCTACCCAATGACGGCAGAATACACATTCTTTTCTGCTGCAAATGCAACAGTTACCAAAATAGTCCAAATCCTGGGTCATAAAGCAAATTGTAACAGGTTTAAAATAATTAAAATAATAAAAACTATGTTGACTGACCTTAATGGAATTAAACAAGAAATCAATAACATAAAGATAACTGGAAAATCACCAATTGACTAGAAACTAAATCATAGGCTTCTTAATAATCCATGTGATAAAGAGGAAGTCAGGGGAAATGAGAAAATAATTTGAATTAAATGAAAATAAAAATACAACATATCAAAATTTGTGCTGTGTTCCTAAAACAATGGTTAGAGGAAAAATTATTGCTTTAAGTGATTAGGTTGGAAAAGAAAAAAGTTCTCAAATCAATAATCTAAACTTTCAGTTTATGAAACTAGAAAAGGAAAGAAGAGAAAAAGAAACTCAAAGTAGAAGGACGGGAATAATAGCAGAAATCACTGAAATTGAAAACAGAAAAGCAATAAACACAGTAAAACCAAAAGCTATTTTTTTTTCATGAAAAGATGAATAACATTGGCAAATCTCTAGCTAGGCTGACAAAGAAAAAGAATGAGAAGGCACAAATATTACGAATAAAAGAGGAAATGTCACTACAGACATCACCAACGTTAAATGGATAGTAAGGGAATACTACAAATGACTGTGCACATAAATTTGATTACTTAGATGTAAGTAATTACTTAGATGTAAGTAATTACTTAGATGTAAGTACTTAGATCGATTCTTTAAAATTTTCAAAATATCAAAACTTACTCAGGAAGAAATAGATAACTTGATAATCGTATTATTAAATAAAATGTGTATGGAAACACAGAAGACCCCGAATAGCCTCCCTCCCACCCCTCTAGGTGGTCACAAAGCACGGAACTGATCTCCCTGTGCTATGCTGACTTACTTCACTCTGTATAACAGACTCTAGGTCCATCCACTTCACTACAAATAACTCAATTTCGTTTCTTTTTAAAAATTTTTTATTTATTTATTTAACGTCTTTAATGGAGGAAAATTGCTTTACATTGTTGTGTTAGTTTCTGCTGTACAACAAAGTGAATCAGCTATACGTACACATATATCCCCATATCTGGATCCTTCATTCGAGATACTAAATATCTATTAAGGCAGTCCAAGTGGGCGCTACATTTTTTATATTTAAACTGTGGGCTTACACTATAATAGATTCTTAGTATACCTAAGTCTTTTTTTTAATGTGCAAATGTTCAGCCTATCACCTATATCCTGTAAAGGTACTATATTCATTATTTGTGGGATTTTAAAGGGAGGGGTGTAATTGGAGTAAAGGATGTTAAATTGATTTGCTTAAATTCATCTCATCAGATTAAGATTTCTCTTCTTAAAAAATCTTATGCCTTTTTTTCTTTTTATTTAAACATCTTTATTGGAGTATAATTACTTTACAATGGTGTGTTAGTTTCTGCTGTATAACAAAGTGAATCAGCTATATGCATATGTATATCCCCATATCCCCTCCCTCTTGCGTCTCCCTCCCTCCCTATCCCACCCCTCTAGGTGGTCACAGAGCACCGAGCTGATCTCCCTGTGCTATGCGGCTGCTTCCCACCAGCTATCTATTTTACATTTGGTAGTGTATATATGTCCGTGCCACTCTCTCACTATGTCCCAGCCTCCCCTTCTCCCGCTGTGTCCTCAGGTCCGTTCTATACGTCTGTGTCTTTATTCCTGCCCTGCCACTACGTCCATCAGTACCATTTTTCTGGATTCCATATATATGCATTAGCATACGACATTTGTTTTTCTCTTTCTGACTTACTTCACTCTAGAGACTGTCATACAGAGTGAAGTAAGTCAGAAAGAGAAAAACAAATACCGTATGCTGACGCATATATATGGAATCTAGAAAAATGGTACTGATGGACCTAGTGGCAGGCTCAAGGAGGAAACCTTTCCGAACTCATTTTATGAGGCCAGCATTCCTCTGTAGCCAAATCCAGAAAAAAGACAGTACAAGCAAAAAAAATTATAGACCAATATTTCTCATAAATATAGGGGCAAAATACTCAACAAAATATTATCAGATAGAATACTGCAATGTATGATAAAAATAACACAACCAAGTAGAGTCTACTTTGGGAATGCAAGGCTGGTTCAGTATTTGAAAATCATCTATGTATTCCACCATATTAATAGACTAACCCATATGATCATATCAATTGATACAGAGAAAGCATCTGACAAAATGAGCATTACTCAACTCATATAATACATACATGGTATGTAATATAGAATGTGGGTGTATTTTAACATATCTGATGTGATACAAGGTGGGATCTTTGAGATAAGAGTGCCTAAGATATTAAAAAGGTGCTAAAATATAGATGAAGATGGGGAGTAGCAATCTGTCTTAGGAAATAAGCATACAGAAAGAAGAGCTGATAGCTAAGCATTGGGCAAGAGCGAGGAGGGAGACAGTGAATGAAGCAGAAGAGGATCATTTAGAGATAGGCGTCATCTGGAATAATATGGTACGGGACTTTCAAGAAGGATAAGGTGGTCCCCCAGTGCCACCAGTAGCAAATCTAGCACTGCGGTGAGGTCAATAGAAAGTAGAACAGATGAAAGATTAAAGATTTGGCCGTAAAAAAGTGATACCCAATTTCTGAAAGAGCAGCTTCCAGATAATGTTGGGGCTGGAAGCTAGAATCTGGGCAGGCTGGGAGAGTATAAAAGAAATAGAACTACCAGGCAGAGCTACTTAAATTTCGGAGAGAGAAGGGGTGGGGGTGATGTAAAGTAAAAATGCTGAGAACGGTACATCTTTCTTACTTAATGGCAGAGGGGAATCATACATAGGAAGGAAAGGACTGGGGAGAGTAAGGTATGCTCTCAAGAGCACAGGTGTGCCTCTGTCCGTAAGTTCGACTTGCACCAACTGCACGGCATATATAAAGTAATTTTTTTCTTTGAAACTGTGGCAGTAGTACGGTTAAGCCAACCTCTTCTTTTTTAAAATATCCATCATTCGTTATGGGAAGCAGCTTGGTGCAATGCAACAGTTCTCAAACTTTTTGGTCGTAGTACTACTTTACACTCTTAAAAATTATCAAACACTCAAGAGAGCTTTGGGGTTTCCCTGATGGCGCAGTGGTTAAGAATCCGCCTGCCAATTCAGGGGACACGGGTTCGAGCTCTGGTCCGGGAAGATCCCACATGCCCGTGGAGCAACTAAGCCCGTGTGCCACAACTACTGAGCCCACATGCCACAGCTACTGAAGCCCGTGCACCTAGAGCCCGTGCTCTGCAACAAGGGAAGCCACTGCAATGAGAAGCCCGCGCACCGCAACGAAGAGTAGGCCCTGCTCACCGCAACGCACTGCACCAAGGGAAGCCACTGCAATGAGAAGCCCGCGCACCGCAACGAAGAGTAGGCCCTGCTCACCGCAACTAGAGAAAGCCCGCGTGCAGCAATGAAGACCCAATGCCAAAAATAAATAAATAAATAAATTTATTTTAAAAAAGAAAAAGAAAAAGAGAGCTTTGGTTCATGTGGGTTATATCAATTGATATTTATTGTATTCAAAATTAAAACAGAAAATTCTAAAGTATTGATTAATTATAATATACATGATAAATATAATAATTATAAGCCCATTACATGTCAACAAAATAACATTTTTAAATTAAAAATAACCAAATTTCTCAAAGCAAATAATTTAGTGCTACAAGTGGCATTGTTTTATATTTTTGCAAATTTCTTTAAGTTTAGTTTAATACAGAACAGTTGTATTCTCATAACTGCCTCTACATTCAATCCGTTGCAATAAATGGTTTGGTTGAAGTATATGAAGATAATTCAGCCTCACACAGAAATGATGTAGAAAAGGGAGGGTTATTTAGCCTTTTTAGGTAGTGATGAATATTTTTCTTTGATAATATACCAAAACTTGACAAGGGTTAGTTTCTTAAAGGTAAGTTGCATCGTGGAGTCTGAAATTATATTAATGAAATTTATGTACTCTGTTACATTAAAACCCATTGGAATACTCACCATTTTTTTAATACTCACCATTTTAAATAAATTTTTTACTCGTGTTTGATTTTGTTGTTCAAATTGTTCCAGCTTTGGCCTTTTGGAGCTCTTTCGGCTGGCTGACATAATGGTTGTGCGTTGTTGTCGTTTTTTAAAACCACTTCCTTACTTTTTGTTACTACAAGATGCTCCAGGCTTATCTTGCATATTCCCTGCCCCAGCCCTAGAATGAATCAGCTTTCCAAGGGGTCCTGGTTACTTTTATTGGAGAATGATACTAGAAACCAGGATCTGGAGTCTAGGTATACTCGTTGCTATTGGAGTGCCATTGCTTTTAGACCCTCTCAGCTGACAGAACCAGGAAATATACCTGTGTATACTAACCCACATATCTATAAATATTAAGGTAAATATGAGTTTACACTGACATCTCCAACTCTAATCTATTACTACATGGGTCATTTTAGCCACTCTTTCTTGCTTATCTGTAACTTCCCTCACCACCTGACTCCTACCGTCCACTATCCATTAATGTGTGTGTGTATGTGTGAGAGAGAGAGAGAGAGAGAGAGAGAGAGAGAGAGAGAGAGAGAGAGTGTGTGTGTGTGTGTGTGTGCGTGTGTGTGTGTGTGTGCATGCGTGTGCTTGGTGGCTGGGGGGCAGGGGAGACCTCCAAGTTTATAAATAATAACCTCTGGGTTAAAATCTGAACTTTCTCTCTGTTTCCTGTGCCTCCCCGACTCAAGTGACCCTGACCCTTAAGAAACCTCTCTATATCTCTATCCTGGGAATTGCTCTTTCCCCTGTTTTTTGGGTTTTTTAAAACATCTTTATTGGAGTATAATTGCTTTACAATGGTGTGTTAGTTTCTGCTTTATAACAAAGGAGAGAGAGAGAGTGTGTGTGTGTGTGTGTGTGCGTGTGTGTGTGTGTGTGCATGCGTGTGCTTGGTGGCTGGGGGGCGGGGGAGACCTCCAAGTTTATAAATAATAACCTCTGGGTTAAAATCTGAACTTTCTCTCTGTTTCCTGTGCCTCCCCGACTCAAGTGACCCTGACCCTTAAGAAACCTCTCTATATCTCTATCCTGGGAATTGCTCTTTCCCCTGTTTTTGGGGTTTTTTAAAACATCTTTATTGGAGTATAATTGCTTTATAATGGTGGAATCAGCTATACGTAAAAATATATCCCCATATCTCCTCCCTCTTGCGTCTCCCTTCCCACCCTCCCTATCCCACCCCTCTAGGTGATCACACAGCACCGAGCTGATCTCCCTGTGCTATGGGGCTGCTTCCCACTAGCTATCTATTTGACATTTGGTAGTGTATATATGTCCATGCCACTCTCTCACTTCGTCCCAGCTTACCCTTCCCCCTCCCCGTGTCCTCTCCCCTGGGTTTTGAATAATTAGCCCATGAGGTTGAAGTGGAATGGAATGCCTCTTCCTAAGGCTACGGTTATCTGCTCATGATGACAGCTATGCTTGAGCGCTACCCAGATGTTACCATGCATCCTCTGACTGGTGGTGTTCTTATTGTTTCCTATTCTGCAGTGATCAAAAAAGATCTTCCCAGCAAAATGTTGGTGAGACTGAAAAGCCTACCAACATTTTGGAGAGCTATGTTCAGCTCTCTGTGACAGGTGGCTCTAGACTGAACCCCCATCCCCTCCACCCTTGACAGTGGGATCCAACCACTTTCTCTGTCCCTAGGAATTCGTCACAATTTTCACGTTGGATTCTGGGATCTACAACCTCCTTCCCCTCAACACAGACACACTTCTGGATCATTTCCAGGGTTGGGCTCAGGAGAAGGAGCCATCAACCTGTGCAAGTTCTCCTTTATGTCTGGAACTAGGCGGCCAACTTTAATATCATTGTTATAAGTGGTTGTTAAAAAAGAAAAAGAAACCTCAGAATTGACTTTTGAGAAAATCCTAAGTTACAAAGTCAGAACCAGTGACCTACTTGTTTACTGTGTTTCTTTGGGAAACACTTTGGGTTGTGCTCTGGGTGACTGATGCTTACACGAGGAGGCATGCTCTAATAACAACACATTGTTCTTTACCATCCCTAAAAAAATTGTATATACGAATCTGTAATTTTAAGACATAAGTTTTTAAAATCCAATTTCATGTTTCAAGTTTTCTAATGATTAAAATTGCTGCTTGGCAAAGTTTTCTAAGTTTATATTATATTGTAATAAGGAGTAAAAATCAAATCAACAAATATTGATGAAAAATTTACTAAATGCAAGACTATCAATACGTTGTACTATTTCATATCAACATAAACTCTCCCTCCCCCCATTCTGCCATAAATTGGAGTAGTTAAAAAAAGAATTTTAACTTTTAGGGCTCTGTAGTCTTAAAATTGTAGGTAGTAATTTTAAAGAAATTTAATACTCACATATATGCAAAAATCTCTCCAAGCTTAGATTTTACATGAAAAGTTTCAGAATATATATTTAAATTTTAACCGTGGAAAACAGGCTGTATAGAATTCTTCACTGGGTTTGAGAAACACCACAATAATTAAGTTTGGGCAGCTGCTATATATTTGCGGTGTTCTTAAAGCTGCAAAATTCTAACATAGCTCAGGCAAGGATGTTCTTATATTATCTTATTGAAAGACTCAGGTAACAAATATAGTGAGAAATATGTCAGCTTTAAGTATTTGATTAAGCATGCATCAATTTTAGTCTTGGCATTAAATCCCATTACAAAAAATGCTTTTCCAACAAAATTCTTTATATAATAATACTATAAAAAATATCTAAGTCCCAGTCAGTGATGAATCCACTTATTTCCAGAAATATTTGATGCAGCAAAATTCTGGTCTAGCTCACACACTTGGCCTGTTCTTTTGTGTTGAAGGGTTTTCACATCCCACTCTCAAAATTCTAGTTTCATTGCAAGAGATCAACCATTGCCATTTCCTTCATCCATCCAAATTATGCAGTGCTTGAATATCCAATTGAGCTAGCCATATAATGATTTTCTGGAGCTGTGTCAGAAAGATATAAGCTCTGCTTCTATTAGGATTTGAATTTGATCATGTGTCTTTTAGAACACATATGCAGGCAACCATAAAATAAATGTGAAATTAAATACTTACAACACAAAGCAGGTCAGGCCATTACTTCCTTGGAAGGAAATGTTGGCCCTGAAGAACCTAGATGACCACTCTAATTCTTTGGATATTTGTCATTTAGTTTTATTACTTTTTTCCATATTGGCTTCTTTAAGAGTAACACTACTTAATGCCTTGTGATTATGCTCGGGAATATTTTATTTAGAAATTGATTACTTTATATTTTCATAGTTGGTTCAAAAATATAACCTGGTCCCCCATTCTGCAATCGAGAAAGCCTCAAGGTTATTTAATGAATCACGAATAGCTCTCCAAATCAGCCTTTGATTTGTCTTTGCTTTGCTTAAGGAGTTTCAGAATCATAAAATTCTGGAAGGGACTTCTTAATGTTCCCATAGCCCATCCCCTACTCCCAAACATTCATGGAGAAATATCCAAAACATTTTTATGCTTAAGCCAGAGCCTAGACATAGATAGTTCTTAAATATATACCAGAGGAAATTCTCTATCTCTGTAATCTTTCTTGAACTTCTCTTCTTTAACTCCTTGTAGTTCAGCTATAGTTCATTTATTTAGACACATAGTGGTTGGTGGTTAGAAGATTCTTCAGTCATGTTGATTGTTTTGGACCAAGAACTTTCATCATGATGTTGGGATTCTGGCCACAGTCTTTACCCCAACCATCTTGTGAATGCGTTGAATTGGAGATTTGGCCTTTTCACCCCTCAGTCTCTAGAGTGTATCACACTACCTGCGTATAGTAGGAGTTCAATAAATGTTGATTATAAGAATGAATGCATGTATGGCTCAATAAGTAGGGTAACACCAGGAACAGAGTGTTTTGGAAGGTTAACCTGGCCCTGAAAAACAACATAGATGAGAAGAAAGAGCTGCTAAGAAGAAATACCTATTAAAAGACTGTTTCAGTAAGACAAGCTGACGTGAAGAGACACAGACAAAGCTGGGGAGGGAGGAGAGAATTAAATGAAGGAGAGGGAATTGTAGAGGAATCATTTTTGAAGGTACGTAGGTAAGACAATGTAGGGGAAGGGAAGGAGTTAAATTTGAGACCATGGTGGAACCACTATTGAAGAAGAAATTCATCCCCAATGTTGTGTTTATGTTTATCATTGTTGGGTAGCTTCATGCTTCTAATGGAGTGATTTAAAAGCCTATCGATGGGCTTCCCTGGTGGCGCAGTGGTTGAGAGTCCGCCTGCCGATGCAGGGAACCGGGTTCGCGCCCCGGTCCGGGAAGAGCCCACATGCCGCGGAGCGGCTGGGCCCGTGAGCCGTGGCCGCTGAGCCTGCGCATCCGGAGCCTGTGCTCCGCAACGGGAGGGGCCACGACAGTGAGAGGCCCGCGTACCGCAAAAAAAAAAAAAAAAAAAAAGCCTATTGTTAATCGTATATTAGATTTTTAGTCAGAAGCTAAAACGGCACTTTTTATCAGCACAGTTATAATTTCTTCATATATAGGTCAAAGCCAGCTCCATTAATTTTATCCTGTAGAGATGTGCATACTTTCCAAACAAGTTCTGTTCTTTTTGAAGTACTTAACTGTAGGGCTTCCCTGGTGGCGCAGTGGTTGAGAGTCCGCCTGCCGATGCAGGGGACGCGGGTTCGTGCCCCGGTCCGGGAGGATCCCACATGCCGCGGAGCGGCTGGGCCCGTGAGCCATGGCCGCTGAGCCTGTGCGTCCGGAGCCTGTGCTCCGCAACGGGAGGGGCCACAACAGTGAGAGGAGCGCGTACCACACACACACACACACACACACACACACACACACACACACAAAGAAGTACTTAACTGTAATTCAGAATATGGATGAATAGTCCTATCACAAAATAAATTGATTTGATTGAATACTTTGGTATGTGACTTATTCCTGCAGTGTAGTATTTCCAGTTTTTCCCCTCTAAATGTATATTTCGAAAATGGGTTATTTTCTTATTGTACTTTTGAAAATACTGTGTACATTGTGAATGTAACAGTGTAAAAGATTTGTTTCCAAAAGTTCCAGAATGGAATGTCTTCAATTACTTCTTTTCCCCCCCTCCCCCAGCAGTAGAGTGGTCTGAACTGTCCGGCAGTGTTGTTATGGCCAGAGTAGTGTATGGCTGGAGCTGCTACCCTGACAAGCTGGCAGCATGGGAGAAGCAAACTTTCGGTGACAAAATTACTCCATACTCCTAATCACCAAGCACTTGTGTACTCTGTGGCTGGGTAGGCTTATAAATGGTACCCAAAGAGCAACTAGATTGCAGTTATGCCAGTACAAGACATGGGGTGAACTTGGTTAGGCTCATGACCACTCACTAGCATGGGGTTAAGGAGAGGGCTTGCAGTGGTAGTTTTCTTTAGTTAACTTCCATTTATTGAGCAATTACTACTTGCCAGACGCCGTGCTATGTACTTAACATGCATTATTTTATTTGACTTTCACAGCAACTGTATAACAGGTACTATATCTCATTTGTAGACAGCAGGATTGAGGCACGGCAAGTTAAAATAATTTTTTGAAGGCAGCACAACTGGAAAAGAGCAAATCTAGGATTTGAAGCCATGTCAGTTTGACTCTGAAGTCCTTCCTTTTTTTGGCTTGTTTTTTGTTTTTATTCGAATATAGTTGACGTACTATATTATGTTAGTTTCAGGTGTACTACATAGTGATATGACATTTGTATACATTATGAAGTGACCACCACATCTAGTAACCACCTGTTCCCATACGATATTATTGACCATATTCCTCATGCTGTGTATTACAACCCCATGACTTATTTAATTTATAACTGGAGGTTTGTATCTCTTAATCAATTCTCCTGTTTTACCCACCCACCTACCCCCTCTCTATGAGTCTGTTTTCATTTTGTTTGTTTTGTTTTTTAGATTCCACATATAAGTGAGAGCATGAAGTATTTATCTTTCTCTGGCTGACTTATTTCACTTAACATGATACCCTCTAGATTCATCCATGTTGTTGGAAATGGCAAGATTTTATTTTTTATGGCCAAGTAATATTCCATTGTATATATACCACATCTTATTTATGCATTCCTTTGTGGATAGACACTTAGGTTGCTTCCATATCTTGGCTATTGCAAATAATGCTACAATGAACATTGGGGATTATATACTTTTTTGAATTAATGTTTCTGTTTTCTTCTGGTAAATACTCAGAAGTGATATTGCTGGCTCATATGGCAGTTCTATTTTTCATTTCTTGAGGAACCCCCATATTATTTTCTATAGTGGATGCACCAATTTACAATCCTGCCAACAGTGTACGAGAGTTCCCTTTGCTCCACGTCCTTGCCAACATTGTTATTTGTAGTTTTTCTGATGATGCCCATTCTAACAGGTGTGAGACGATGATTTTGATTTGCATTTCCCTGATTATTAGTGATATTGAGCATCTTTTTATATGCCTGTTGTCCATCTGTATGTCTTCTTTGGAGAGATATCTGCTCAGGTCCACTGCCCATTTTTCAGTTGGGTTGTTTGTTTGATGTTGAGTTCTTCGTGTGTTTTTTTTTTTTTTTTTTTTTTTTGCGGTACGCGGGCCTCTCAGTGTTGTGGCCCCTCCCGTTGCGGAGCACAGGCTCCGGCCACGCAGGCTCAGCGGCCGTGGCTCACGGGCCCAGCCGCTCCGCGGTACGTGGGATCTTCCCGGACCGGGGCACGAACCCGCGTCCCCTGCATCGGCAGGCGGACTCTCAACCACTGCGCCACCAGGGAAGCCCTCTTTGTGTATTTTGGATATTAACCCTTTATCACATATATTGTTTACAAATATCTTACCCCATTCAGTAGGTCGGCTTTTCATTTTATTGGTGGTTTCTTTCACTAAGTTTTTTAGTTTGATGTAGCCTCATTCGTTTATTTTTGCTTTTGTTTCCCTTGCCTGAGGAGACAGATCCAAAAAAATATCGCTAAGACTGATGTCAAAAAGCGTACGCCCATGTTTTCTTCTAAAAGTTTTATGGTTTCAAGTCTTACATTTCAGTCCATTTTGAGTTTATTTTTGTATATGGTGTGAGGAATTAGTCCAGTCTGACTCGTTTGCATGTAACTGTACAGTTTTTCCAACACCATTTATTGAAGAGACTATCTTTTCCCCATTGTATGTTCTTGCCTCCTTTGTTGTAGATTAATTGCCCATATAAGTGTGGGTTCATTTCTGGGCTCTCTATTCTGCTCCATTGATCTATGTGTCCATTTTCCTTCTTTCTCCCATATTCCTCCCTTCTCTCTAGTTAGTGATAAACTATATTAATGAGGGGCATTTCGGGAGATGCTCTGCAACAGGCACTTATAGTGGATTGGATTTTGATATTGGATTTTGACATTGGACCATGCTAACTTTGCTAATCATGTGGTGGAAAGCCATAGCATTTCTTAGAGACTTTGGTATGTGATTTAGGATGCTGTTGGCATGAGAATTAGAAGCTATGGCTGTAAGTGGGATTGAAATAATAGAAATAATAGTGATGACGGTGATGATGATGATGATAAATATACTATACTAATAATTATGGTGATTTGGATTTACAGAAAAGTGAAGCTGGGGAGATTAAGTGACTTGCCATATAGTCATATAAGTACGATCAGTGGTGTGCTGGGGCCAGCTTGTACTAGCTTGCGAGAGCCAATTGTTAAATTTTCAAGAATTTTGTGAGATGGTTGATATATTTCGGGAATTTGAAATTTGCATGGTAGTTGTATTTACACCATGGAAATTGGCAAATGATATAAATCAGGGCTCCTGCCCACCCCCCCCCCATTTACCAGCACAACAGTGGCTGTATCTGTCTAATTTAACCACCATGCTTTATTGTCTCCACATTAACCAGTGTGCTTTATTATCTCTTCATTTGTTCTATTTTTATCTTATTGAAGATTTTCTGACTCAAGTCATATACAAAAAAGATCACTAAATGTCAATGGGAATGAGATAACTAATAGATGGCACATTTTTTTCCAACTAACCTTTCTCATTTCCAGGAGCAACTAATTGTTTTTTATCTTGCAGGCACAGATTTGACATAAATGAAATGAGTGGCTATTGGGTGGGGGTATCTGTATCTCACAAAAGATTTGTCTATTATCTAAGTTTGGAGATGGGTGGTAAACAGAAACGTGTGTGTGTGCATGTGCATGTGTGTGTGTGCTTGCGCATGTATGTTGCAGGGTAGGGGATGAACAGTATTTGACAAATATTCCCATGCAAGAAATTTATTTTTACTCTTTCTTGTTTCTCCTTTTCCTCATATCCTTACATCTAGCTTTCCTGTTGTTTTTTTTGTCCCTTCTCTTAAACAATGTTATTGTTAGGGTCACATGAAGGACCTGAACAAACGTTACTGATGCTGATACCATTCTCTTTGTCTATGTGAATTCCGTTCTAGTCACCTTCATAGTCAGAATCAGCTCCTGTTGCTCTAGCACACAGTCTATGATTTTTGATTAAAGAACATGGGCCAATAAAATATTTTTAAATGGGAATATTGATATTTTGTCACTGATTCAAAGGGAATTCCATATGAAACAACTCACTAAGCTATAAAGATTAATTTGTTGTAGAGCAGTTACCAAATTCAATAGAAATGCTACTTCACAAAAAGCCATTTCCTTTATTCTGCTGAAACATATGGAATAATTTGGATCAGTTTATTCACATCTGAAAGAGGTTGATTTTAATATGTGGGAAGAAGTGCTGTATACTTATAATCCATGTAATAGAGCAGTCCATCCACAATATTTTTATATTCATGAATGTAGTCGTAGAAAGAAGAACCTAACGTTTACTGAGTACTACTATGTGCACGCACTGGGTTCGGTGTTTTCATTTAATTCTCACAACCCCATGAAGTACGTGTTTACCTGATCTCTCATTTTAGAGACGAATAAACTGAGTCTCAGAGTTCAAGGAACTTGCCCAGGTAGGAAGTGGTAGAGATACGATTTGAACCCAGGCAATTTGCCTCTGGAATCCTGCTTCTTTATTACAACATTCTCCTGCCTCCTGTTTCTACTGTTCATTTCTTTTAAAGGCTTAAGCCTTTCCTTTATATTATGTCATTGATTCCCATCTTTTCCACTGAGACATTTCTTCATTCCCATTTCATGCTTAGAGAAAGTTTGCCAACAGTTTGTTAAATGAATGGCCTCCATGGTTAATTGGTAACATTCCTGACACACCCTTCTGCAGCTGCCGTCCAAAAGCCCAATTTTGAATTTCCTTAAGAACTGACTAGATGGGCTACGACCATAAAGTCTCAAGATGCATCTACAAACGTGGCTTAAGGGAGGTAGTCTTGTTACCTCCTAGTCATGTCGTTTCTGTTGTCATTGTCCATATTGCACCGAACACCGCAATACAATGCTACTTCCTGAATGAAAGCATTCTCATCTGCACATTGTTATCAGAAATCTTGTTTCCCTTTAGTGTCAATTTCAGGGAAACATGCTATTCCCTAGTTGTCCCCAGAGAAAAACGTTTCATCACTTATTCTTTTGAGAGTTCACATAGCTGCATGTACATTTTCAATTAATTTTCTCTTTCTTATAGAATGGTCCTGTAGAGTTCTGGAGGTGCTAGGTCTTTCTCTCCCGAGTGACCATATTTTTCAGTAAAATTACTTGAGAGTATTATTTTTGTGTGCACCTGCTCTGCTGAAATTCCCTTAATCCCTTTTCCTGTCCTCTCCCTTGTCCTGGCAACGTACAGAAGCATCACATAAATGTTTATCTGAAATATATTTACTTTGTGTGTGTGTGTGTGTTTTCTGTGAATGAACTGTTCACTGATTAGTTAGTCAACCTGGATGTCGTCATTATGCCGCTGTTTTGTTTATCCAACACAATAAGTGAAAATGATCTCTTTTTAGATTACTTAAAGCCAGTTAGAAAAAGTTTTCTGCATTCAAAAATAGTTTTCTGAAGTACATGCTTTTCAATTACTCTGTCTTTTTTTGGAAAAGGAAGGAAATACTCTGACTTGACTTTAGATTGTGCAGTCTCACTCACATCTTCCCTGAATCTTGGTGTATTTTTCATAGGTTGAAACGATGGCAAAATAATATTGTGCCATCAGGAGCATAATGCTAATGCTACGATAGCAGGAGAATTATGTTCTGTGCTTTCTACAAATTGTTAATTTATTCACTCATTTATTCATTCATCAGATATTTATTTAGTAATTATCATGTGCAAGGGCCTGTGAAGGCCCCAAGGAAGATGCAAAAATACACAAGACCAAAAACAAACAATCCATATATATATATATATATATATATATATATATGTATTTTTTTTTTTTTTTTTTTTACTGAGTTATTTTGTAGTGAGGTGGATGGACCTGGAGTCTGTCATACAGAGTGACGTAAGTCAGAAGGAGAAAAACAAATACCGTATGCTAACACATATATATGGAATCTAAAAATATATATATATTTGGTATTTCTTCCAATGCCTTCTGTGCCTTGGAAGACTGCATAAAAATATGCTTTCGACTCATTCATTCATTCACTCACTCAACAAATATCTATTGAATGCCTACCACCTGCCATGTTGTCAGATGTGGATCCAGGTTTTCGGGGTCTTAAGGTTTATACTATTTGTAGTACTATCTTTAAGAAAAAGAGTACAAAAGAATGTAAATACAAAATTAAGTAATAAATATTTACTTAGAATCTAGAAATCACAACAAATCATAAATTTTTAAAAGCTGAAATAGCACAAACATTACAAAATCCATAAAAGTAATATACTATTTATATTAATTAACTGCCTGACATATCTACAGTTTCCCACTTTTTTTTTTTTTTTTTTTTTTTTTTTTTTTTTTTGGTACAGGGATCCTCCCGGACCGGGGCACGAACCCGCGTCCCCTGCCTCGGCAGGCGGACTCTCAACCACTGTGCCACCAGGGAAGCCCCATATTTTTTAATAGACTAGAATGTACCGAAACACATCAATGGAATCTATTATGAATCAGTTTATATTCTTGGGCTTATCAGATCGTAATTGTCAGACTTACAGCAGGAGTCTTCCTTATTCTGTTGCTTAGGTCTTCTACACATGAAAAATAAAAGAATTGTCCAAAACAAATAAGTTTCTGGCATAGGGATTTTTTTAATGGCACAGCATTATTAAACCATTCAGGGCACATAATTGACTTTCTATATTTCCTATATTGTGGCTGTTTATTGTAGCTACCAGTATGTGTTTATATACACTGTGTTATCTACATATAGCACTAGAAATTATACTATTTTCCCAGTCATAGTTACCCATTTTTTCTCCATGTTTTAGATCCCAGTGTTTGATCAATTAATCCGTCTTCAACACCATTATTCTTTCATCATCATCAGCTGCTGCTTCAGGTACAGCTATCCCCGACAGGCTCAGCCCCTTCCTCCTTGCTGGCGAATCCCCTGTTTTGTTTTGGTGTTCCCTTTCTCATATGCTCAGGAAAAGTGACCCCCTTTCTCAGCTACAAGGGGGTGACTCATGAGCGCTTCTAATCTATCATGCTCATTCCATCCCCTGCTCCATCGACTGGTCTAGGTATGTGCATAAGGCTGATACATCATCTCCATCTTCACACTGAGTGAATCTCATTTCAAAGGCACCATGTTGGGAAGCTTTGGGCGAGAAAAATCACTGCTCTCTCAAGGAGTGTATTACTTAATTGGTAGATTAAACGTGTACATGAAAAAATAGTAAAATATGTCACTAGTAATGCTAAATGCCAAATAAGCTTTACAGACAATAAGTTCCGTAGAAATGCAAAGGAGGGACAGACTACTAATCTCTACCTTGGAGGCTCCCTATGAAAATGTGTTGCTGATGACGGAAATGATTAATTTTATCTCTATTGATAGAATGAACTTATAGGCTCCAAATTGCTGCGAGCAAGGAATTATAGTCTTGGAATAAATAAGCTCTGAATCTTTGAAGAGACTTGAAACTAAAAATCACTACTACCTGTCAGCAAAACCAAAGGGTGTCTGTCCATGGAGGCACTTGTAGCAATTGTTTGCCAAAAAAGTGACCTGGCCATAAATACAAAGCAGTTTTCTTTATGATGGAAAGAAACAGTCTTTTCAGAATTTCACTTTCCATTTAAAGAAAATGCATATTCATTAAAGAAAATAAAAGGAAAGATGAAATATAGAAAAAAAGTCATCTTTCATATTCCCAATCTTAGCATTTTGACATCTATTCTTTGTGTGTGTGTGCGTGCGTGTATTTCTTTATTTTTCTTCTGAATGTGCTTTGTGTGATCACTGTATAATTTTGTAAACCACATTTTTAGTAAGCTAACTGTCCAGTACTGTTTTGTAAGGAACAAGTCTCATTACCTCATCCTTTGGATCTTCTCTGAGCACCTGACCCTCTCCTATATATCCAAGGAAGACAGTGCAGTGGAGATGAGAACAAGGCCACCTAATGAGATTTTTAAAAGGATGGAATATGACATCTGGTTACCAGAGAGAGTTTTAGCATACGAAAATATCCTGAAAAAAATGAACATTTGAATTAGGTCCTTTAAAATACGAAGTGCTGAAAACACCAATAATAGAAATTTATAATTTAGTATCTGACCAAACTAAACAGATTTCTTGTTGTGTACGGTAAGTTGGTTGTCTACACCACGGAAGTGGTTTTCCCTTGACTTAAACACACACACAAACACACACGCTCGCAGAAGTGTACTTCCCGCTCTCAAAGGGACCTTGTTCTCTAAGCAGTAGAAGGGTATGGTAAGTATGGGAAACATTTGTCAGGTAATTAAAGCTGCCTGTGGGAGGGACTTCACAGCTAACTGGCTTTAAAATTTTTCTTTTCAAATTGAAAAAAACAAAACACCTGTGACGGCAAACGAACTAAAAATGGGTTCAAAACAGTGTTAAATGAGCATTCAAAACACTTAAAAGTCAGGAAGTTTCAAAACGTAGTGTGAACTTGGCTGTTTTCTTACCTCAGAGTTTTAGCTGTTAAAAAAATCATTTGCAAACTGCCACGTAGACTGGGTAGGCCGAAGGGGTTGTGTAGCTGAAAATTAAGTTGCTTTGAAATAGGCCTACATGCTGAACATAATTCTGAAGCCGAAATGCTGTTCCTACAGGTCCAGGTGTGAAAAATCAAAGAGTGTCTATAACCACCCACGATGCTTTTGTTTATTTCCAAGAAATTCATTCTGGATTTCTCATTGACTTTTTCCTCAGCGTTTCTTTTAGAGAAGAGTAATTAGTTCTGATTGGTCTTACACAGACATTTTGGTTAGCAACTTTGGGTTTCATATTCTAAAAGAAGAATGTTAAGAGACAGCGTGTGCTAGGCTGTGTGTAAATAGCCTCTTGTGCTATGTCCTTCTGGCATATTTCAAGCAGGCATTTGTCAGATAAAATACATAATTTTGTTTGGAAAGGTAGTCGCTCCTTTAATTACAAATTTGACATGATTTTTAAATGCTAGGGATTTCAGTTAATACCCTGAAATAAAAGACCTTAAGATTCTAGAAATACACAGACGAGGTAAAAATCCTTCACCATGGAAGGATTTTATCATTTAAGACTGCTAAATAATTTTAAAAGATAGCTGAGCCATGCTTCTCTGCACAAGTAGAGTTCTTAGCACAGGAAAAAGGCAGTCCTGTTCTCTTTAATCCTTTAATCATCTGAGGAAAAGAAGGGAAACAATTTGAGAGAGTGTGCTCTTTTTCATACTGTAATGTGTGTTTTCTATGTGGCCACTTTGTGTAAGAACACGCATGCTTGGGACTTTGTGCCAATGCTGTCTTCTCCCCACTTATCTTTGTTACTTCTCTGCTTGAAGTGTGGCACTAGGTATAACACTGAGCACTGTAAGGGTGTCTTTAAATCAGTGTCCTGGCTTTTTCCTTTACAAACACATCGTTAAATAACATTCAAATGCCTGACTGTGTCTGCAGGCCTGGAAGATTAAAGATCTTTCCTAAGACCCTGTGAAATGTAGGAAATCAATTTGAGGTGGAGGAAAAAAATGGATGAAGTGAGGATAGTCAAACCCAAGCAAAATCCTTAAATACCACGTCCTGAGCTAATGAAAAAGTGCTTTGGCAGTATTTTGAAACAAATACTGTTGTTTCAACTTTATAGTGTAAACCTTTAATAGTCTCAGGCCTATTTCATCACCCAGGGGACCCTCCAAAAGCCTGATCATTGCTCAATCACCTTAAAGGGGCAGCCCTAGTTTTTGAGCCACCAGTCTTGGGTTGGAACCCACACTGCACAAAAAACTGGCTGGGTGATTTGCGACAAGTCACTTAATCGCCCTCAGCCTTTTTTTCCTTATCTATAAAACAAAGACAGTCACATGTACTTCACAAAGTTGTTTTTTAAATTAAAGGTGATAACAAAGAGCTAGTACAGTGCCTGAAATATAGTAGGTGTACTGTGTTTGTCCCCTTTATATTAACTCTCTGGAGTGTAAATAAGTGTAAGTTCTTTAAAGTTCTCAATCTAATAATAAGAATACTAATAAAAAGTAGAAGAAAATATTGGTTTACCAGAAGTATAACATGATCAAATGGTAAAAAGTTTCTAAATGTCTTCTTATTCATGGCTCAGTATACCATAAATAGGAAAACTTAACCTAGATTTGGAGATATATTTAAATACCATATTATGAAAGACCTACCTCTTTATGGTTCATTTGGAGATAAACTTGGGTCATTTTTACTTGGAATGTATAAGTGGAACTTTTAGTATTACAATATTTACACTGGGGACTTTAAAACATTTTTTGGTGAAAAATATATTATAAAGACTATTGTAATGCAATTTTGCTTCCGCGCCCCTTGTATTGGAATAATTCCAATCTGTGGGTTTGTTTCATATAATGATATTATGTGTGATTTGTTGTATGGCTATACTGAGAACTTACACACTAAACTTAAAGTTACCAACAGTGTGGGTTTTCCTAGAGGAAGGGAGTAAAAAGTAAGTTTTTTTTTTTTTTAAGGTCAGGTTTGCTGACATTTAATTTGTATACTGTAAAATTCACCCTATTTAGTGCATAGTTCTATGAGTTGTGATACATGCCTAACTACCATCCAAATCAACACACGAAGCATTTCCATAACCCCCCAGAACTCCCCCATGTCCCTATGTAGTCAAGCACTCCCTCTTCACCAACTCCTGGCAACTACTGATCTGTTTTTTACCCTACAGTTTTGCCTTTTCTAAAATGACACATAAATGTAATCTTAAAATAGTAGCCATTTGAGTCTAGCTAGCTTCTTTCACTTAGCATAATGCTTCAAGTGAGATTCATCTATATTGCTTTCCTTTTTATTGCTGAGTAGTATTCCCTTTCATGGCTATACCACTGTTCATCCATTCATGAGTTGAAGAACCATCAGTAGGTTTTTAATTAAATAAGTAACTTTGTGATGACTAAAGAGAAGAATTATGACATTTGATCTTTTTTCTCTAAGA
Organism: Physeter macrocephalus; assembly: GCF_002837175.3. Taxonomy (NCBI): domain Eukaryota; kingdom Metazoa; phylum Chordata; class Mammalia; order Artiodactyla; family Physeteridae; genus Physeter; species Physeter macrocephalus. The sequence continues at coordinate 108,104,047 of NC_041234.1, forward strand.
GCACGTGTTGAAGGAATTAAAGGCTAATGTTTGAAACGTTGACAGTGATTAACTTGATAGTCTCCCTTCTAAGGGTTAAATTCAAGAGACTTGGTTTAAGGAAAATGGAATTTTTGAAAAACGTTTCAGAATGAAGTGCGTATTTACAGTTAGGCTTTCCCTAGGTATGTCTTGGTATTTAAGAAGCCATTCTTCCTTTAGTATATTTCTGAATAAGTGTGTCACGTGATTTGGAATATTCATAAGGTACAGACATCATTGCTCCAGTTAGTGTAAATGGAGACGTGTGAAGTCAGAGGCAGAAGAGAGGCCTACCAGACACACAGAACCATTCTGTTTCCTTGACAGCTTCCAGGGTTCTATACCTGGCCACAGTCTACTGAACTTCTGAGGCTAATGTCTTGTAAATATGAAGCTATTCTGCCTTGTTCCGTTTAATTCATTATCTGGAAAAACATTTTGATGAAATTGATTCTTTGTACGAAATCATTAAGACGTTTTGTAACTAGAATAGGCATACGTTGATTAGGAATTGGTTAAGAACTATATACTCTGATAACTTTACATATATTTGTAATTACATATTTCCAATCCAGAGTTTATTTACTAAAGTAGCTGTAGCCTTTTCTTTCAGTAGGTTTAGAACAGTTCCTGAAGATGGATCAATTGTATTTTTTTTAATGGATTTGGCCTGGGGCACAGAAAATCTATTCTTTCAAATAGGTCTCTTGACATGCTTATTGAAGTAGAGTCCAATGTAGCTTAAAAGCCTCAAAGGTGGAGTCACAATTTTATTTTCTGTGAGGGGTACTGTTCTCCTTTCCCCACACACTCCTAAATAAGTAGCTAATTGTTAAAAGGAACAGACTAAAATGGTTAAAAAAAAAAAAAAAAACGGTCTCAGTCTGCAAGACACTTCAAAACCAATTTTGAATTCCCTTCCTTTAAGGTGTGAAAAGTATGTCTGACAGCAACAGAATGTAGACTTTGAACTTTTCCTTTAAAACGAACTGAGGAAAAGTGTAAAGATTGGGAAGCTGAATTATCATACAGGGCATTCACTATTCAAGATAGTTGATCAGTCTGTTTGGACAGAGACTATACTTTTGTGTTTCCATTTCTTTCTAGAAGAAGTATTTTTGGTCTTTTCCTGGTTTAATTACTCCCCAGGGCTCAACTTCTGGTTTGGCTTTTTCTGGGACTGGCCACCTTTCATTAGCCTGTGTACTTTCAGGCAGGCTTACCCAATTTAAAACCCTTGGTCCCAGAGCTCAGACATCAAATTAACAGAGAGTTTATTTTTCTTTGTGTGTACTTTTCTGCATCAAATTTAAAAAAGCAAAAGCAAACCAAATCCAAATAATTTGATATTTCTTTGTTTTTATTTTCTTCTTTCTGCAGAATAATCCAGGCTTCAGCTGACTCCAGAAGTGGAACAAAAATCGTGTACAGGGCCAGGGAACTGGGGAAAGAGGGCTTCTCATCCTTTTAGAGGAAACACAGTAGCCAAGAGAATTAGAAACCACATGTTTATTGCACAATTTAAACAAGATGTTCCCAGACAGCCCATCCCCCAGGTTATTTAATTGTTTTTCATTTTGTCACTTTTTGCTGTAACTGAACCAAATCTTTCGACTGCTGATAATAAAACATCGCGTTACGATGTAATTTTGAAGCTGCTCACATAAAGACATACTGAAGCTATATTTTAGAATTCTTTTTCTAATAATATTTTCATAGTCAGGTTACTGACAGTGTAGAATCATTCCCAGTATGGCTCTCCAAATATTTTTAGAATTTTAAATTACAGAGGCTACACACCAAATTGCTCCTCCTATTTGCATTGTTTAGTAATCACTCTGCATATTTGACAAGTGGGGAAAATCACTTTACAACATGTAAACTACATGAAAAGACTTCTGAGAATTTAGCTGCTTTCTAAGAAGAAGTATGAAATTTAAGTAAGAAAGAAGGATATATTTGAGATCAATTTAATACACTAAGATTTTCCTGCTCCTATAAGACAAGTTCTGGTTTATCATCTAGAAAGTGAGGATGACGCTTACCTCATAGGCATGTGGTGAGGGTGAATTAATGATGTCTGCCCAAGTGCTTTTTCCATTTACAGGATAAAATTGTCTGTTGATTTTTACTATCATGTAGTGTGCTTTTCTCCCAGTTTGAAGAGTTATGGAAACTCAGTGACATAGGAATGTGTAGACTGGAGTGGGGAGGAGAAAAATGGGCCGAGACCAGCCTTTGCTAGATCTTGGTTTGCTGTTCATGAGCATCTGAGAAACTGGAGAAGCCAAAGTGTGCCAGTATTTAGCCACAATAACAGTCACCACCATAATATGCTGCATCTTAACCAAAAGATAACACAACTCTGACACGTGGTATATTTACTTCCCTTTGGGGCTTTTTGGTTCCTCTGCTTTTGAGACCACTTCAGCTCTAGGGGCTGGTTTTCATCCTGTGGGCACAGGAACACATTTTATCCTTTTTACCAAGGGGTGTTCTGGTTCCAGTGAATGAATTCACTCTTCAAAGAAAAACTCACAAGAGACCAAATGTAAATCAGAAAGTTGGTTAATTAGTTTACTATGAGAGTGGCCCCTAGGCTGATAAATGAGACCAGTTAGTTGTCTGAGAGGCACCCCACTTGGTAATGTAATCCACCACTCAGAAGCTTCTAGAGCAGAGAATCATAGCAAAAGGAAAGCAGAATTGGGTTTCTAGGATGTTTCCATCAAGCTCTGGGGTCCTAAAGACACCACGTTCTTCACTCTTGGTACATTTCTGTCTGAACGACTAAAATTGCTGCCTAAAACAGACCATTCTCTCCTGATTAAGGTCTAGAAACACTGAGAAATTTTTATTCTCTTATACTATAAATTTTCTTTTATGGATTACATGTTGACTCTACAACTTTTAATTTTCACGTTTCTATGTCTTTTGTGCCTTGACAATATATAATTTTAAGAAATCATTTTATGTTGAGTGTATTTCATCTCCTTATTGTCTTAGGAAAAGCTTGTTATAGTTACCTAACTAGGAGCCTTGAAACTCCCAGTTAGACTTTTTCTGATTTATCATTTTTTTTAAAAGATTTTTTTGATGTGGGCCATTTTTAAAGAAGTCTTTATTGAATTTGTTACAATATTGCTTCTGTTTTACGGTTTTCTTTCTTTTTTTTTTTTTTGGCCGCGAGGCATGTGAGATCTTAGCTCCCCGACCAGGGATCAAACCTGCACCGCTTGCATTGGAAGGCGAATTCTTAACCACCGGACCGCCAGGGAAGTCTCATAGACTTTTTCTGATTTAGACTCACAGAGGGTTGGAGTCAAACAAAATCTTAGAGCTCATTTAATCCAACCCCCTCATTTTGTAGGAGAAACTATGGCCCAGAAAACAAAGAGACTTTTGCTTAAGGTCAAAGAGTGAATTTATGGCAGAATTAGAACTGCAACTGGCTCTTAGTTTAATGTTTTAAACGTAACTATGTCTCGTTTATTTTACATGCCATGTTATTTCACCTTTTTCCTGATTCCTGATGTTCAACCCCACATCTAACTTAGTTTTGCGTCTACTGAAATATTTGTCTAATTTATATATTATGTTTTAAAAGACTTTTTTCTCATCAAGAATTACGTTACTTGATCCAGAATATCACTTTTAGCCAGAGAGTGACTTGTCCTTTCAAGTTGTATACTGCCAGTAGAAATGCTAGTTAGTAAAATGGCCATTAGAAAAGCTCTGGTTTACTTTTTGAAGGTTATTTTGCCCCCGCATTGATCATAGGCAGTGCTGACCACACAGTAGACCTTTCCTCAATATATCTTAATGAATTCACTGGTTAAACACTGACTAAGAAGGGTAAGGTAAGTTAATTGGACTGAAATTAATCCTAGATGCTTTGGCGCAGAGATGATATTTGACAGCCCTTTAATCTATAAACATCTCTTAATTGAAAAGTACCCCAAAGTGTTATTTTGAGTCTCTAGGGTTCCGCACTCTGTGTCATGACCTCCCAACTAGCTACTAAAGCCCATACACTGGAAGAGATTCTTCATACTTCTTTTGCAAACGTCACCCCTTGCAGCCTGTTCATCAACAAGCCCTGACATTTTTCTCTCTAAAATGTAGTAAATCTGTTTACTTTTCACCACCTCCATTGCCGCAACACTTCTCTAAGCTACCATCATCTCTCACCTGGACACCTCAATAAGTTAGCTCACGGGTCTTATTTCCACTCTTCTCTCCCTCTTCTCTGTACTCTAAACTACAGCAGGAATGATCTTCTGGGAAAGCCAATAAGATCATATTGCCCACTTCATTCCACCCTCATCTATACATCCGGTGTAATTTTTCTCAATTACTTTCTAATAATCCTAGAATGACGAACGCCTCCATCACTAAGCCAGTCCCATTTGCTCCCCCCTCTCACCGTTGCTTCCCATTTTCCAACAATTGTGACCTCCCTTCGGTTCCCAGAAGAAGCCAAACCCTTTCCCATAGTTGGGCATTTGAACCCTCTGTTCTTTCTTCCTGGATGGTTCTTTGGGAGATCCAGGAAGGTTTATAAAGTCAGCATTTGAACTGGGATTTGACAGATAGGTAGCATTCCCGCAGAGAAAGATGATTCATTTTAAGATTACTGCATGTAAATAATTTTCTAATAAATTAGGCGGTGTGTTCAAACTATTTATTTAAATCTGGAAGGAGTTCATATTATTACCTACTCTGATTAATCACTTCAAGCTATCTCATCCTTTAAATAAATGAACACTGAACCTCATCTGCTGCACCAACACCTTGCTTTCACTGTTACATTTGAATATGTAGTCAGGCCCAAGTTATGAATATAAATCATTGAAACTGACGGTTAACAGTAATGGCAAATGGATTTCTTTTCAACAGCTTCACAATAATATCCAACCAATTAGACAATGGACCTAATATAGTATAAAATATTCCCCACGCTCATCGTTGTCAACCTGGGCAAGTTATTCCTCTGAGTAAACTGGCATTCTCAGAGAAACATTTGTTCATTAAGGCTACCAGGGCTTTGTTTAGTGTACTGTAATACTCATTTACGGAGTGATACAACTCCCAAAGTGCCTGACACACTCATTTTGTTTTCATCACCTCATATACAAGCAAAACAGTCCAGAGCCAAATGTTCGATTGGATTATATAAGTTTGGGGCAACAAATGTGACATCCAGTTATTTTTTTCTTAGGTTAGTTATAAAATTGGTTTGTGTTGCTTGAGGCCATAACCAATTAAGAGAAAACAGCTAAGATATGTGTTTTGTGTGTGTGTGTGTGTGTGTGTGTGTGTGTGTGTGTGTGTGTTTTGAGGTGGAGCTGGGTGGAAGGCTGGGGGAGCAGGCAGAAAGCTAGTTTAGAGTTTCAAACTTTTTTTTAGATAATCCACTGTTTGAATAATCTACATTTAGAATTGACTACACTAAGTAAAATCCTAATTTAATATATTAGGTTAGGACTGAGGTCATCCACAAGACAGATATTTTGCATAAAAAAGGAAGGGCCAATATTTAATGTACATAAATATTGTGAGAGTTGGGTAGAAACTTGAACATGATTAAATTTCCATCAAGAAATCAATCGAGACCACTTAGAACTCTTCACTTCCATGTCATCCATCTACCGCCATCATCACCACCACTATGACGATCACCTTCTGTTCTGACACAGCACAGGGGAAGACAAGAGGGTGAGAGAGAGACCACAAAAGTGATGTGATGAGGTTTCTTGGTGACAGATATAATTAAGTAAATGAATGCGAGTCTTTTGCAGGGCCAGCACAAGTAGGACAGGAAGACATGTTTTCACCATCCTAATGGGGGCAGGAACACATTTCTTATAGTCCTCCAGCCACAGAACACTGTAGTGTGTATAATAGAATTGCAGTTGCTCAGTAATAGAATAATAGGTTACATACCCATAATACCACTCGCTCACAGCTTAACAGCCCTCCTTGCCAAGATGATCACAGAGAACCAGGAATTTAACAAAAAGACCCTGAGAAGCCCCCGAAGAGCCCACAAATCCCTGCAAAGAATACTCAGCCATTTCTCCCATAGGTTATGAACAGCTGAAGTTTCATTGTACTTTTGGAATAAATGAATTCATTGACTGTCTGACTGATTCATTGACTGCTCGGCTCACTCACTCATTCCTTCATTTCACAAATATATATGTTAAGCGTCTGCCATGTGCCAGGCAACCGGGTGTCCTGGGGATTCAGAGAGGAATAAGATGTGGTCTCTGTTCTTAAAGGGCTCCTAGTCCAGTGGGACACAGAGAAGTGAATAGGTGATGACAGTACAGGGGACAAAGGTGAGCTCTGGCTCTCTGGCAGGAGCAGCGAGGGAGAGAACTGTGAGAATGCCTGTGAGGGAGCCATTGGAGGTTCTTGTCACACAGCCCATGAGAATGTGAACACTGTAGGGAAATGAAGGGGAATTGCTGATGGACAAGAACAGATGAACTCAGATGAAGTGCCAGGAAAAGTGAAGAATGGTGGCAGGTTTTTGCATGATTTATTCCTAGAGAAAAGTAGGAAAGAAATAGGAAAGTCTTGGGGGTTCTACCAAGCCACTGCTGACAGAAAAGGAAACTGAGGATTGGGACGCCTGGGTTAGAATGTATGATGGGGCTTCTGAGAAGAGATGTAGACCTGGAACCAGTGGTCCTGCTGCCTGCCCAGCCTTAGGGAGCCAGTCCTGGGGTGTCAGCAGGGAGGCTACTCTGGGACCTTTGTGAAATGTGTTTCTCTTTAGTCCCAAATTACTTGGAAGCTTTCTGGCTTGTTTGGACTAAAAAAAAAAAAAATAAAGAGGTGATCTCCATGACAAAATGGTGCATGTGTTTTTGAAAACGCTGCAGCAAGTCGTCAAGATGATTTAGCAGATTCAGAAGAGCCTGATAAATTCCTCATAGCAAGTATCAAGGGAGAGGAACCTTTGAGTTTCCAGACTTATGTTACAGATGCTCTGAATGGTGAGCTTCCAAAGAAACTTTTGGAGTATCTAATATTTCTGAGAAAAGCATTCTGGTTCCATTTTACAGCAACACAGAGGCAGCCTTAGCAACTAATGGATTTTACATCTGGAAAGGGAGAAAAGAACAAAATATTTGGCCAATGACTAAAATATTTCCACATCATCTAGCCTTTGAAAGATCACCTATAAGACACTTCAGTTTTAGAACTGTAGAAGTTAAATAAAGTAAGTAATTAAGTCAAACTCTAAGTGCTTTGGGAATACTTTTCAATATTCTGCCTAGTATAGATTACACCAGGGAAAACGTGGAGTTGAATCAGGTGGCTCAGGCACATAGGCTTGCCACTGAATCTGCTTTTGGAGAGAAAGGGAATTTAATTTTAGGAAAACCTCCCAGAGCTCCAGAAGGAGTAGAGCAGAAGGGACCAGCATTTTTGTTCTTTTCTGAAGGATTTTATTTTCTCTACTGAACATCCAAGGGGGCTCTGGAAATGCCTCCTGAAGTCCTTTTTAAAAAATCGCCCTTTAGGGCTTCCCTGGTGGCGCAGTGGTTGGGAGTCCGCCTGCCGATGCAGGGGACACGGGTTCGTGCCCCGGTCCGGGAAGATCCCACATGCCGCGGAGCGGCTGGGCCCGTGAGCCGTGGCCGCTGAGCCTGCGCGTCCGGAGCCTGTGCTCCGCAACGGGAGAGGCCACAACAGCGAGAGGCCCGCGTATCGCCAAAAAAAAAAAAAAAAAAAAAAATCGCCCTTTGAATCTTCCTTTTGCTTCTTTCTTCTGGGCATTCCGAGAATGAAGACCACAACAGGATAGGCATGGAGCACGAATGATGTATACTGATGACTCTATATTGGTATATATAGGTACAAGAGTCAAGGAAGAAAACGACACCGAAATAATTTATATGCAATCTGCTGACCACTGGGATTCAGGTGCTCAGCCAACTGTCAGTCAATGTGGAATATGGCTCAGTGTGACCATCCTTTTTCAGGGGCCCCTCAACTACCAAGTAGAAGGGGCCCAGGTAGATTACTGTGTGGGTACCAATCCGAACACCAGAAGGGTGGTCAGTGAGGATATTTTTTTTTTTTTTTTGATATTAACAATGCCCTTTTGGGGGTTCTTAAGCTGTGACCTGTGCCCTAAACATATTTGCTCAACAAGCCACATCTTGTAGATGACTTTGAAACAGATTTACCCAGAAGTTAATATCAACTTCACAATGTGTTATAACCATGTTGTACCTGAGCTAGTTTTGTGTGACTACTTTATCCAGGGCATTATCTAGCCGCAGGTAGTTAGACCAGTGTCTCAGTCCTGCTGCATTTTGTCTGGTCCTTATCTTCAGTTTTCCTTTCCTTTGTCTCCCTTCCTTCTTCTTGTGCTTGCTGCAGGAATCTGATGGCCCTTTAATAATAACTGTGAGTGCCTGCTATGTGGCAGTTTGCATTCTGAATGCTTTAGATGCACTATGATTTAATCCTCTGAAAACCCAGTGAATGTGGCCGTATTTTCATTCTCATTTAGCAGATGAGGAACCTGAGGCTTGGTGAACTTACATACTTTATTAATATGTTAGTCATCTTTTGATGAGTTTATAAACAAATAACCCCAGTACCATGGGGCTTGAACCACAGCTTGACAAAATTTTTCTGTAAAAGGCCAGATAGTGGGCTTCCCTGGTGGCGCAGTGGTTGCACGTCCGCCTGCCGATGCAGGGGAACCGGGTTCGCGCCCCGGTCCGGGAGGATCCCACGTGCCGCGGAGCGGCTGGGCCCGTGAGCCGTGGCCGCTGAGCCTGCGCGTCCGGAGCCTGTGCTCTGCAACGGGAGAGGCCACAGCAGAGGGAGGCCCGCATAACACACACACACACAAAAAAAAAAAAAAAAAAAAAAAAAGGCCAGATAGTAAATGGTTAAGGCTTTGTGGGGCCGTATGGTCTCTGTCACAGCTACTCAACTCTGCCCTTGTAGCACAAAGGTAGCCATATACACTGTGCAAACAGACAAACATGGCTATGCTCCAATAAAACTTTCCTGAAAGACACAGAAATTTGAATTTCATATAACTTTTACATGTCATAAAATATTACCCTTTCGATATGTTTGTAACCATTTAAAAATGTAAGAAACATTCTTAGCTCACGGGCTACACAAAAACAGGCAGTGGGCCATATTTCGCCCATGGGCCATAGTTTGTGGACCCTTGACTTAAACACCTATTTATTTCTTGTTCACATTATGTGGAGGCTGCAGGTCGGCTGTGGCACTGCTGGCCTCTATCCAGCTTGGCTGTGCTTGGCTCCAGAGTTCTCATTCTGGAAGCCGGGCTGAAAGAGCAGCCATTATGCGGGACATGCTGTTCTCATAGGACGGGAACAAGAGGGGCAGAGCCCAGTTATACAAGCCCATTAAAAGCTTGTTTGTGTTGCCTGTGCTTATAAGTAGCACATGTCCTGTCCACTCATATTCCACTTGCCAAAGGAGGTGACATGGCCAAGTCCAAAGTCAATGGGGCAGGAAAGTATACCTTCAGGGAAGCCATGTTCAGGGAGGGAGTGAATCATTGAAAACTACTCGTGCAATTGACCTTTTTAACTAACATTGTAGGATGGGATTTGAGGACCAGGGTGTCTTCCCCCAAAGCCTATGCTTTTAACCACCTCCAGAAGGACTTTGCTCCCCTCACACCTGTTCAGCTACTGACTGCTGCAGCTCTCCCACGCGATACTCCTTTTCTTCCGAGCTGCACTTCCCTTGGTCTCAGTCTTCACCATGCTGCATGGATTTCCTGCATTTTCCATTCTCCTCCAGATCAGCAGGCCTCACTGCACACCTTAGACCATGAAAGCACCCTCTACCCCAACACCTGACCCGGGCAGCCTGGCCAAACGGTTCACTGTTTTCTCTCTTCGTCTCCGCAGGAATGATGGAGAGGGCTGTGTATCTCCCTCAGGAAGCCTGCTTGTTTCATCGGGAAAGGCCTGGCTTCCTGGCAGAGGACACCAGGAATAAACCCCAATTGCTCCCCCGACCTCCTGTCATCGCTCCCCTTTGAGGAAACAACAGCTGACATTTGTATCGGGCTTTATAGTTTACAAAGCCCCTTCCCTTGACCACCGCACTTGATTCTCCCAACCATCCTGAATACTGACATGCTTATTACCATTTTATAGATAAAGAAACTGAGTCTGAGAGAAAATTAAAAGTTTCCGTGGAGATCAAAGAGTTATTTAGTTAGTTAGTCAGTCAGTCAGTCAGTCAGTTAGTTAGTTAGTTAGTGGTGGAGCCAGAACTCAAACCCAAGGCTCTTTCTACTCACCCAGAAACACACCCTGTCTTTGATGTTTCCTAGTTTCCTCCCTTTAAAGCATTCCTACCACCATGAGGCAGGATTAAAGTTCTTCCTCCCCTGGGAGTTCAAGAACCTTAAAAGGCCTGGCTTCCTGGCAGCAGTGAGGGTTAACTCTTTATTGCTCACTGTGTGAGGATTATATCAGTCTCGACTCAAAGGTCTTAGTCACTTGAAGGTGGACGATTGTGACCGCTAGTGCACTGGAGTCCCATACCATATCATTTCTCAGCCATTTCACCCTTCGAGACCTGGTTTAACGGTACCTCCTATGTGAAGCCCCTTCCCATCTCTCCCAGGCAGAGGAATGAGTTCTTCCTTCTGTGGTCCCACAGTCCCTGAGCTCGCTTCTCCCACGGACTATCACTGTGTCTTGTAATTGTTTATTTGCGATTGTGTTTCTCCCACTAGGCCCTGAGCCCCCTATGGGCACTCTGCCTTGCTCTCATCTGGTTGCTCGCCTATCTGCTCTACTGAACTCCATGAGGACAGACACTCCACCTATCTTCTTTACTGCTGTACCCCCGTACTCGTACCGAGCATGGTACCTGACACGTGGTAGATACTCAATAAATGGCCAGTGGATGTTCAGACTTGGTTGTTTCCCACTGAGATGCAGCCACCTTAGATAGGGGTTGGTGAAACTCGCCTCGTGTAGTTGTAATCAGACACAGTAGAAACCGTCTCCTGTCCCAGAATTTTTGGAAAATAAGCAACTAACCAAATTCAGTGGGCACTGGAAAGGTGGCACCATCGTTACCTGGTTGGTTTCAAGCCCAAGGGTTTGGATGGAGATCCAAGTTGCAAAGGGTCTGGACTTCAGTCTCAGTGTCCCAACCCAGTGTGTTTCTTCCCCCACACTGTATAGTCCTTTGAGGACAGCAAGAGAAGCAGTTAGTAAAACTGAGAGCAGAATGGAGAGGAAGAAAGAGCACCATTCCAATTCCTTTTGTTTCCTGACTCGGATTCCAATCATCTGAGCAATAAGCTATTTAAAACCTCAAAAATCCAAAACAGCATTGAAAAGGTGAAAGATGAAAGCCCCTTTTATCAGCCTGTTTCTCCGTGTTCTCACTCCACAAGCACTTGAGTTGTGAAGCAAAACTCAGTGTGATATGAAAAAGTTCCAATCACGTGATTTGCAACTTTCCTGGACGATGGAAAACCATTTGCTTGTCCACGAAAGTCCATTTCGCACCCCCCCACTTCTGTACATGAACTCCAGTCAAAATTATTAGGAAACTCTTTTAGCCTGCTGAGCGTAATCTATTCAAGCTCATGTTTGTCAGAAGTTACCAGAAGCTGTGCGTCTAGTAGGCCCTCAATGTAATTCAGTATGTGACAAACCAAGTGCTGTTGCTCAGGCATGGTTAAAATTAGGAGAGAGCAGCTTTCATCCGATACGGTCAGGAATACATCTTACAGATGGAAGCTATGATGAAATGCCACTTTAAATAAGCAGCCCCTATATTGTGCAAAGTCCCCCCATCCACTCCCTCAAACCTCAGTGCACTCACTCCCTCTGTATTTTGTCATCATGGGCAGACAGAGAAATTCTAGCCAAGATGCATGATTTAACAGATGTTTTGCAAAAGTTCCATTCTTCTGGTCATCAGCACATGTGGAGCTGTCAGGAGCCCTGTAAAGATTTTACAAGCCTTATAAGTCATAGTTTATTGAGCCTGGGATGGAATTTAATATATCATCATGGTTCTGGAAGTTCCCTCCTTTTTGTCTGATACAGTCTATAGCTTTATTTAAACCAAAAATGTTGGATAGAAAACTGTACAGGCGAAGCTCCCCATTGGTGCCCCGGGGTCGTCACCTTCTAGGACTGCCTGCTTGTTGGCTTTGTGATAGCAACATTCTCACTTTCTTCTTCAGGACTGCTGCTATGAGCACACCAGATCAGCATTTCAGCCAGATTTTCATTCATTTTATTTTCCTTTGGATGCAATACTTCCCAAAGTTTCTTAAGGATCCTAAAGTCTCAGAAAATTATCTAGCAGTCCTATTTTACCAAAACTGTCATCTGCTATATGAAATTTCAGTCATGCCAAAAAGAGTCGGGATGTCTCCGCTCTTACAGCACTTATTAAAACTAGGAGTAAAAAGTGACATACAAAGCTTTATACAAAATCTAATATTCCAGGCAACTGGGATGCCTGGCCAGGTGAGTATATCTGTATGTTGGCTTGTTTTTGCCAAACTTGAAGAGTATGTGAGCAGATTCATTGGCAGCACCAGGAGGAAACTGCAGCTGCCATTTGTTAGGCACGTGACTCTCAACAACCCTGTGAGATAGATATGCATTTTTTTTAAGTTCCTATTTTATACATGAGGAACCTGAGGTTTAGAGAGATGAAGTGCCAGGCCTAAGATTATAGAACGAGTCTTTGGCTAAGACCTGGATTTCTTGGCTTTTTACTACACCACGACTTTCCGCTTATGCACTGGGAGGGACCATAATGTCAATTATGGTCTGGAATCAGCTTGGAAAGAGTGAGGCATTGAAGCCAGAGAGATGTAGATTCAAACCCCCTTAGGAAGGAATGTTTTTCCACGTCATTTCTACTTACCAATATCTATCGCTTCCTTAAAGCTTTTCCTGACCCTTCTTTTTCTTTCCTGCCCTCAATAAATGTGTGGCTGTCCTTCTTCGAATCCCTAAAGCACTTTGCTTATAATTCTTTTGATCACAGGTTATTGTACTTGAACTATAATAATTTGTTCATTCCTTGAACAAAATACAACTATTTTTGAGAGTCTCTCATATGCAAGGTCATGTGCTCAATATTCTGGGAAGACGTTAGATTAAAAAAAACCACCACAACAACATTTGGATAATGCCTGCAAGGAGCTCACCCTTTAGTGCAGGAGGTAAGGCATGTTCGTAAGAATAATAAGTGGTGTTCCTTATTGAAGACCTACTATGTGCCAGGTCCTGTGCTAGGCATTTTACAGTATCTTTCCAACTGACTCTTTCCAACAGTGCTGTGAGAGAGAGGTTGTAAATCCCATTTTCAAGGTGAGGAAACCGAGGGCAAGGGAGGTGGACTGACTTAATCAACTTTACCCAGCTGCTTAAATGGAGTAGCTGGGATTCAAGGCAACATCTGCTTGCCAAGCTCAGTACTTGCTATTACACCACACTGCCTCTCTACAGAACAACAGGTAGAAGGTAAGTGAAAGTGTCATAAGAGAGGCACAGCAAACGTGCTAAGGGAGCTCAGAGAGGGACAATGTTTTTTGTACTGGTCTTTTTTGCACTGCTCCTCTTCTTTCTTCTCCCCTTCCCCTCCAAACACAGGGAATGGGGACTTTTTTTCACCTCTGTATCCTCTGTGTTGTGAGCCCATGTTGTGAGCCCATGGCAAGCGTTCAGAGGATGTGGGTGGAATTGCACACGGTGACTGCTTTCGCGAAAGGGACACGGTTGGCATTTGCTCCACATCGTGCAACACTCACTCTCCAATGTGAACCTTGCTGGACAGCTCTCCTTGGGCTCCCTCCCATGGGTGGCCCTGGGTAGGGATAGCATCACACAGGCAGAGAGGGCATTTAAAACACAGCATTTCACTGTGGGCTTTGCTATGTTTTATTAGCTGCATTTCTATGATTTGGGAGGGAGGTGTTGGAGTTTAACTTCCTTTGTTCACGGAAATTTTTATGCATCAGTAAAGGGGTGCTTGGGTAGGATTTTAGGGAAGTCGTTTCCTTTTGTATTCCTTTTCTTGGGTAAATACTGGATATCCTTTCATGATTTTGACTGTTGAATGCAGTTATGAGGCAATGCAGTGTAGAAGGGGGTAGGAGAGCATTGTGGTTAAACACGTAGGCTTTGGAATCAGGTCCATCTGGGTTTGAACTCCAGCTTTGCCACTTAGCAACTATTGGACCTGGGATAAGTCACTTAACCTCCTCGAACCTCAGTCCTCTCATTTCAAAAATGGGAATGATGACAGTTCTTGTAAAGATTCAATGACGCGATGCATGTAAAGTGTCCTACGTATACTAAACTCTCAGGAAGTACAGTTAACTCTTGAACAGCAGGGGGTGAGGGGTGCCAACCCCTGGCGCATTCAGACCTCAGTAGCCAGGATTCCTCTGTATCTGCGGATTCAGCCAACCACAGACTGTGTACTATGGTAGCCTTTATTATTGAAGAAAATTCGCGTATAAGTGGACCTGTGCAGTTCAAACCTGTGAGGCTGAAGGGCCAACTGTATTAGCAATTATAATGATAACTAGGCCATTTAAATGAGACAAAATTTGGACTGACTTTCACCATCTTCTAATAGTATTCAATGTTTATTGCCCATACACTATGTTTTAGACAGATACAATCATTCTCATATCCTCATTGTCAAAGATGGTTTTCAAGGAATGCTAATGTAACGTAGGAAACACAAGTAATTCTCATAATGAAAATGTCATGCCAAAGGATATACTCTCAATTTCTTTTTCTTTTGTTTTTTCATTTTTCTTAATTTCCTGAGAGTAAGAAATGGCACTGTGAGTTCTGGGAAGTGACCACCTAGAGGGGTGGGATAGGGAGGGTGGGAGGGAGGGAGACGCAAGAGGGAAGAGATAGGGGGATATATGTATACGTATAGCTGATTCACTTTGTTATAAAGCAGAAACTAACACACCATTGTAAAGCAATTGTCCTCCAATAAAGATGTTTTTTAAAAAAAGTACCCAATCCCCTTTAAAATTATAGTCATTTACAAGTGAAAGAGTATGCTATTAATAATTAGGTTGGGAAAAGAGACGTAAATCAGATTGTCCCAGACAAATCGGAACATATGGCACCCTACATAGAGTTTACGAGCTCAGGCTGTGGTATCAGAAAGACCTGAGTTAACTGTGAGTCTATTAAGCTCTCTTCTCTACTCCTTTTTTATCTCTTCCATGCTGCCTATTCTGTTATGTTGCTGGTATCATGTATTTAAGAACACAGGCTCTGGAGTCCAAATAGATATGGAGTCCAATCTTGCTCCAGCACTTACTGGCTGTGTGACCTTGGACAAGTTATTTAACCTCTCTGAATCTCAGTTTCTTCATCTGTAAAATGGGTATAATGACTGTACCTATATCATATTGTTTTAAAGATTGCGGCAAGTTAAGTGTGGAAGACTTTCCAAGTGGGAATGTGTGAGACAGCTCTGATTAGAGTACAGAGTGTGTCCCGGGGTGTGAGTGAGGAAGAGGATTGGCTATGTTAGGTGGGTCCAGGTTGTGAAAGGCTTTGAAAGTCAGGCGGAAGTGTTTGCCCTCAATATGTTAGTAACTAATCGTAACTAGAGGTTAGTAGTGCTAACCTCTTTTTGAGGCCTTTGCTCAATTTTCACCTCCTCAATGAGGACTTCCCTGACAATCCCAGTGGTGAACAAATAAGACAAAAATCTTTGCCCTCATGGAGCTTTCAGTCTGGAGTGAGGGGAGAAAGAAAATGAACAAAAACCAGATACAATCGAAGATTACCCTAAGTGTCTTGAAGGAAATGAGCAGGATGCTAATGAGGATTAATGGTAGCGTGTGTGAGGGGGCAGTGTGAGCTACTTTATACAGCGTGATCAGGAAAGTCCTTTCTGAGGAGGTGAGACTTCAGCTGAGATCTGAAGGCTGAGAAAGAGCCACATGAAGAGAAGGGGAGGAGCATTCCAGGGAGAGTAAATAGCATATGCAAAGACCCAGGGGCAGGAAGGAAAACTTGAGAAGAGGTCATCTTGGCTGGAGAGTAGTGAGCTATGAAGACAATAAAAGAGGGTGATGTGATAGAAAGTGACAGGGGATGGGGGCGAAGGGGCAGGTCCTTTAAATAAGGGGTCAAGGAAGGCCTCTCTGAGAATGTGAATTAAGACCTGAGTGGAGACAAGGAATCAGCCATGCAAAGATCAGGGGAAAGAAATTTCTAGACTGAAAGAATGGCCACTGCAAAGGCTCCTAGGTACAGCATGCCTGGCCTGTTGAAGAGAAAGCAAGGAGGCCATTGTGGCTGGAGTAGAATCGGGGGGTCGGGAGTGGGAAGTTGGAGAGCTGGGAAGGAGCCAGATCGCATGGAGCCTTGCAAGCCATGGTGAAGCCACTGGATTTTACTCTCAGGGAGATGGAAAGCATTACGGGGGCACGGGGGGAGGTCTTTGAGCCAAAGAGTATTCCAGTCTCTGTCTCCTCTGGAGCCCGCAGACATCTCTTTTTACACTGTTCATTGGCTTCAAAGGTAAACTAACTTACTCTGAGCTATCGTTGGCTGAGCATATCCTGTCTTGAAAACTGAACGGGCACCAGGGCTCAGGCATTTGAATATGAAGTGTGCAGCACAGTGAGAGAATCTCAGTGTGTGTGTGTGTGTGTGTGTGTGTGTGTGTGTGTGTGTGTGTGTGTGTGTGGTGAAGTGATGAAGCCCCGAGCTAGAAATGCAGGTAGAGAAGAGAAAACGTATTGAGAGCATAATCCAAAATTTAGGGGTTAGAAAAGTAGTACCTTCCTCATTGGACTTTCTGGGCCTAACCTTAATTTTCAGGCACAGCTACTTCCAGACTCTGAGGGGGTAAGACTTTCCTGGCTTCCTATTGATAGTGACGTCTCAGAAACAAGTCTCTCCTTTTGCTGAGCTGAGCTTTTAAGCAGTACGTCCTCTTCTCCAGAAAGGCCTCAAACCTTCATAGTAATAATAATGTTAATAGTTAACACTTTAAAGGACTGCTTATTGTGCTTTATCTTAATTATTTCATTTAAGCCCCACAACAATCTTGTGAAACAGATAATCATATTATTAATATTACTACTTTATGGAGAGAAAACACATTCAGTGAGGTTAGGCTACACAGCTAGCAAGTGGTTTACGTCTGCTCTATCCCAGAGCTCAGGGATAGCCTTAAAGCACAGGATGGCCTTACACAGTAGATGCTCAATAAAGACTCAATTGACTTGAAGTTAGTTTCTAAAGCCCAAGATATTATGTGATTGACTCCCGTTCCAGCCAGACAGGGCTACTCCAAATTTCTACATAATTTTTTAGGGGGCAGCGATTGGTTTAATGGGGCCCATGAATATGTCTGGGGTGAGTGGAGGGGAACTGCCATAAGTTTTCTAAGTCTTATGAATGATATAGGAAGGGAAATGTGAGCTCTCTCCACCACCTACCCTCTCTACTTCATTCAGTAATACATTTAGTTTATGAAAATCTGTGGTATTTTCTTAAAAGCAAGGGAGGCAAGGGGGAGCTCCATAATTTATACTTTGCCAGTCTCATCAGTGCCTTAACATAGCTCCCTTGTCAGGCAGTGACGGAGAACTGGATACTCTCGCTGGGAATTGGGACACATGCCAATGGTCGCAGAGAGCTCAGCAGCTTTGCCTGTATTCTTAGGTCTGGACTGGCCAGTCTAGCATGTGGATCAGATCATTTTGTTTTGACACTGAATTGAAATGAGGGGGAAGAAGGTGCCTGTTTTATGAGGTTAAAAGGAAAAGAATTCATTGGAAAAGTTCGAGTTTGGTGTACCATTAACAGAGGAATATATGATTGATCCAGGCTGGGTTTAAAAACATGTAAGATTGTTTAAAACTAGAATTGTCCCAAGAATCCTAGAATTAAGATTGTCCCAAATCTGGCAATGGTTTAGTTGTGTAGAGTTGGAAAGGGGCAGAAAATGTACGGGAGCCTAATACTAAAAGCACTTCAGTTTCATATGTAGAGAGACGTGTTTTTACATGTAGGTACAAATCCATACTGTAGAATAGACTTGTTTATCAAAAAGTCTATTTTTTGTCTACAATAGTAATGCAGTCACTGATTATCGAGCCTGATTTATTTGCCAGACTTTGTGCTGAGCACTTTGCATGCATTGTCTCATTTAATTCTCACAACAACCCTATGAAGTAGGTACTATTATGTACTTTTCATTGATGCGGAAACCGAGGCTCAGTGTGGTTAAGTAACTTGCCCAAGATCACACAACTAGTAAGTGGCAGAGTCAGAATTGTAAAGTGAATTCCTGGCCTGACAAAGGCTTTTAGTAAGTCTAGAGCCACCAACTCTGAGGACAAAGACCTGAACAGTTTATAAAATGAAGTACTGTAGAGGAATACATCCCAAGGGCTCTGGGTGTGTGTGTGTGTGTGTGTGTGTGTGTGTGTGTGTGTGTGTGTGTGTGTGTGTGTGTGCGTGTGTGCGTGTGTGTGTGTGTGTATTTTAAATTCTTTAACAGAGAAAGTGGGTAATTTTCATTGTGCTTCTTAAATAATGATTGCCTAATTGCCTTTAACACTCACAGCCACTTAGTGGTTAAGTGATGTTTGTTAGGAAATTCTCTTGGCAGTCCCTTTTTGAGAAAGATGATCAAAAGCACATCAAGATTGCCAGTTAATGCCATCATTATTTACTTAGTATAAATTTACAATAACAGGAAAATATGTTCGTGGAAATAAAATATCATCTAAAGAATTTAAAGAATTGAAAATGATTCCCATCTTTGTTGTTTGGCCTTACCTTCCTTTAAAAAACAAACAAACCTGTTTATCACTTTGTCATAGGAAACAATGACTGTGTTGATAAAAAAAGAAAAGGTAAGCTTAGGTAGGAATAATAAATAACTATCATCTTGGATGAAAAGCCTTTGTAAAAAGTTTTTTAAATCCTTGAAATATTCTTTTGAAGAAAGGCATGTGGTTTAAAGGTTAATTGAGAAATCAGACACCTAGGAACGCTACCTATGTCTACCCACTGCCAAAATAACATGAAAATTGATAGTTAAGCTGCTCCAAAATTAGGTCAACTTAGTTGCTTTCACTTTCTCCTTTATGGACCCTTTGCTCCCACTAAATCAGTTGCTCCTCAGTTATAACCTATGCTTTCCTAACTTGCTGTCTTTGCTCATGCTGGCCCCTCTTCCTAGAATTCCTTCTTCCTCTATCCTCATATATCCCAATCTCCAGCCATTCTTCCAGGCTAGCTCAGGTGCTACATCCTCTATGAAGCTTTCTCTAATCTCTTCACAGAAACAATATCTCTCTATCCCCACCTCTATCCCCTTCGCAATCTCACAGCATTTTGCTTTTATATTTCTTGAGGCTCACCTCGCTTTCCACCTTGAAATTTAGTTTTTAATGTATTTATCTCATACCTTTTACTAGTATCTAGATCTCCTGCAAAGGAAGCAGAATACATTTGCACTCAGCCTTGGGTAGTCCTCAAATACCAAGCACAGTGCTTTAACTTAAAAGTCAATTAGAAGCACGCATTCAGACTTGAGTGCCTACCACGTGCCAGACACTGGGTTTGCAGAGTGAATGGAACAGTTCCTGCCCTCAAAGTAATCACGAGAGACAGACATGTTAATGAAGAGTTTTAATATGATCTGGCGAATAATATGATAGAGTCATGAACAGGGAAGTACGGGAGCCCAGAGTTGGAACCTGACCAGCGAGAAGGCCTAGTCTAGAAGATGAGTGGTCCTGGTCAGAAAGTGGGATATCCAAATTTATTATTTCAAGGTGAAGACATTCTAGAAGATGGCAATATTCATGTGACCATGAGAGCTGAGTAAGCCGACAAATGTGAGTCTAGGATGTGGGATGGCTTTTCCATCTGGCCAATGGCGCCGGGAATTGAAGTAGAGAGGACACTGGGGAGCCAGGTGCCAGAGTCCTCAGTGACTGAAAGGGAATGTCCAGGAGAAGGGTCAATAGTCAGACCAGGGAAAAGTAGAACATGGTACCTCCGGACGGCATAAACATTACAGGCAGAGGGGCTCTTCACGAAGCTGGAAGAATGGCCTGGTAAGGCAATGGGGAGGCAGGAGGGTGTTGATTCCCTACTCTATTGCACCCTCTCCACTCCAGAATTTGAACGTTTAGAGATCAAGTAGCTTTAATTGGTGAGAGATACATGTGAGGCTCACTGTCTTTGTAGAGAGCCAAGTCTTTGTTAAGGCAGGAAGTAGAAGGCGTTCTGTGAAAACACTGAGGGTATACAGGTGCTTATTTCTGAGTTGAATAAATATAGATAAAGCTGATAAAATAGGACTGCTGGAAGGGACCTCAACGATATAACCTAGTCCACCTTTATTATTTTTATAGTTGAAGACTCTGAGGCCCAAGGAAAAGAAGTATTTTTTCTCCTGGGCTTCAACAACTGAATTTCTTTTATTTTTCAAGCAGATATTTTGATACATAGATCAGTGTCTTCTTAGACATTTATGTCTGATTCCTTCCCCCAGCCCCCAGCCCTAACCCAACAGTGTGTCTTCTGACGACATGGACCTTGAAGCTTCCACCCACACCACCCTGCTAAAGCAGCTTTCACTTAGGTCACCAACGACCATCAGGTCACTAAACCTAACAAAAAATTTTCAATCCTCACCGTATTCAACCTCTCAGTAGCACTTGGTACTGACAACCAATCCTTCCTTCTTGAAGTACATTATATTCTTGCCTTCTATGAAACTACAGTCTCTTGGTTTCATTTGGCCACTTTTGGGGTCTCCTTTGCAGGTTTATCCTCCTCTACTTGGCTATTAAGCCAACTGAAGTTCATAAGGGCACTATTCTAGGTACCCTTACCATCTCACTCCATACTCTTTACCTGAGTGATTTAATCCATTTCCATGGCTTAAAATACTGTCTTCATGCTGTGGATAGCAAGATTTATATCCCCAACCCAGGTTTCTTCTCTGAGCTCTAGACCCCTATGTGCAACTCACCATTTCTACTTGGTTATCGCAAGAGTATCTCAAATTCAACTTGCTTGCAAGTGAACTCATGATTGTTCCACCCATACTTACTCCACCTCCAGTGTCTGGTATCACAGTGAGTGCCAAAACAACATTTCCCTTTCTCTCAACCTCCACATCAAAGTCTTCAGTGTATCCTGTTGATTTTACATCTGAAATATCTCTCAAATTCATCCACTTATCTTCATCTCCATTAATACCATATTTAGTCAAGCTGCTGAGGTGGACATTTTTTTTGGTAACAGCTTTTTTGAGATCTAATTCACATACCATAAAATTGACCCATTTAAGTATACAATTCAATGGTTTTTAATATATTTATAGCAATGTGCCACCATCACCACTATCTAATTTTAGAACATCTTCATCAACTCCAAAAGAACCCCATAACCTTTATTTTTTTTGATTAAATTTTTATTGGAGTGTAGTTGATTTACAATGTTGTTAGTTTCTGCTGTACAGCAAAGCGATTCATAGATATATAAATATATATATATATATCTCCACACTTTTTTAGATTCTATTCCCATATAGGTCATGACAGAGTATTGAATAGAGTTCCCTGTGCTATACAGCAGGTTCTTGTTAGTTATCTACTTTATATATAGTAGTGTGTATATGTCAATCCCAATCTCCCAATTTATCCCTCCCCCCTCTTATCTCCTGGTAACCATAAGTTTGTTTTCTACATCTGTGCCCCATAACCTTTAGTACTCACTCCCCATTCCTTCCTACCCACCCCATGGTCAGCCCTAGGTAACCATTAATCTATTTTCTGTCTCTATAGATTTGCCTATTCTGAGCATTTCATTTAAATGGGTTCAGACAATATGTGGTCTTTCATGACTGGCTTCTTTGACTTAGCATAATATTTCAAGGTTCATCCATGTTGTTAAATGTATCAGTTCTTCATTCCTTCTATGGATGAATAATATTCCCTTGTAAGGATATATCACATTTTGTTTATCCATTCATCAGTTGATGGATATTTGAGTTTCCACTTATTGGCTGTTATGAATAATGCTGCTATGAACATTTGTTTGCTAGTTTTTGTGTGGACATATGTTTTCATTTTCTCTTGGGTATATACCTAGGAATGGGATTGCTGGGTCATATGGTAATTTAATGTTTAACTTTTTGAGAAACTGCCAGACTCTTTTCTAAACTCACCGCATGATTTTACATTCCCAAGAGCAGTATATGGTTTCAATTTCTCCACATCCTTGCCAATACTTGTTGTTATCTGACTTTTTAAAAATTGAAGCACAGTTGATGTATAAGATTATGTAAGTTATAGGTGTACAATATAGTGATTCACAATTTTTAAAGGTTATACTCCATCTATAGTTATTATAAAATATTGGCTATATTCCTTGTGTTGTACAATATGTCTTTGTAGCTTATTTTATACCTAATAATTTGTACTTCTTAGTCACCTACCCCTCTATTACCTCTTCCCCACTGGTAACCACTAGTTTGTTCTCTATCTCTATGAGTCTGCTTCTTTTTTGTTATATTCACTAGTTGTATTTGTTGTATTTTTTAGATTCCACGTATAAGTGATATTATATAGGTATTTGTCTTTCTCTGACTTACTTCACTTAGCATAATACCCTCCAGGCCTATCCATGTTCTTGCAAAATTCTGGCAAAATTTCATTCTTTTTTTATGGCTGAGTAGTATTCCATTGCATATATATATATATATATATATATATATATATATATATATATACACCACATCTTCTTTATCCATTCATCTGTTGATGGGCACTTAGTTTGCTTCCATATCTTGACAATTGTAAATAATGATGCTATGAACATTGGGGTGCATGTATCTTTTTGAATTAGTGATTTCATTGTTTTCAGATATATACCTAGGAGTGGACATTTTTTTTTTTTTTTTGGCGGTACACGGGCCTCTCACTGCTGTGGCCTCTCCCGTTGTGGAGCACAGGCTCCAGACGTGCAGGCTCAGCGGCCATGGCTCACGGGCCCAGCCGCTCCGCGGCATGTGGGATCCTCCCAGACCGGGGCGCGAACCCGCATCCCCTGCACCGGCAGGCGGACTCTCAACCACTGCACCACCAGGGAAGCCCCAGGAGTGGACTTTTTGATTCAAGCCATCATAGTGGGTATGAAGTGGTAGCTCATTGGTTTTGATTTGCATTTCCTGAATGACTAATTACTTACTCATGTGCTTCCTGGATGTTTGTGCATATTCTTTTGAAGAAATGTCTACACGGTTCCTTTTCCCATCTAGCAAATCGGGTCATTTGTCTTTTTCTTATTGAGTTATAAGAGCTCTTTATATATTCTGGATACATGTCTTCTTTTACCAGATGCAAATAGTTTGCAAATATTTTTGTCCCATTCTGGGGGTCATCTTTTCACTTTATAGTGTCCTTCAAAGCATAAATCTTTATAATTTTGATGATGTCCAATTTATCTATTTTTTTCTTTGAATGATTGTGCTTTTGCCTGGCCCATGGTCATGTAGGTTTAGATCTATGTTTTCTTTGAAGGATTTTATAGTTTCAGCTCTTATATTTTAGATTTTATATTTAGGTCCATTTTGGGTTGATATTTATATGTGACATTAAGTAAGAATCCAACTTTATGCTTTTGCATGTGGATGTCTGGTTGTTCCAGACCCATTTTTCAAAAAGACTACTCTTTCCCCATTGAATTGTCTCGGCACCCTTGTCAAAAATCAATTGACCCTGAGTGAGAGAGTCACAGTAGACACTTGTTTTTCCCTGAGCCACTCTAGGCTGTTTTCCAATCCATTCCCCACATGGAAGTTAGAGTGCCCTTTCTGAAGGGTGTATCCAATCCTATCACCTCCTTCTCAGCAATACACTTAAAACCCTTCAGTGGGTGGGTTCTCATTATCTTTAGGATAAAGACCAAAATTCTTAAGATATGACTGATATGCCTTGAATGGCATTCTACAGAGATATAGACATTAATTAAATAATCACACACCTAAATGTAAAGCTTCAACTGTGACAAGTACTACAACAAAATATGTCATGAGAGTCTATAGTGGAGGGATTTGGCTCAGACACAGGACTCTTGCATGTGCTGTTTTTTTACCTGCAAGGAAGGTGTCTGTTTTTTTTCACTGCTATATTCTCAGTCAAAATTTTTAAAAACTAGGTCAAGACTCTAGGTTCTAGTTTGATTCTACTGTTGATGTGGGGAACAGGAGAATAAACGCCACTCAGCAATATTATGCAAATATAAACAGCTAAAAGTAAGATCATCCACATCTAACCAATTGATGGTAGCATCCTGGAAAAGAATTACAATTATTACAACCAAAATCACAATAATAAACTTTGTCAAAGAAAAAATGATTTCATCAAAACTGTAGACACTCCAAGTCAAATGTTAAAAACAGACAAACACACCAGACTTCCAATCAAACAAAGTAATTGGACTGGCTCTTGTTTAAGACTTGTATGAGAGGCATCCCTTTCTTCTAGGACTCACTGAACCTTGCATGGTCAAACATCTCTAGTACATACACTCTAGACTTTGCTTTTTAATAGTCTGACACATTTTATGATATCTAAACTTTAAAGAGTAACGTTTCCTAGATGGTAAGTTTCAGTTGGTTTTAGTAACTACTGCTATTTAATGTGCAAGAATAAAAATCATAGAGACCAGCCACATTTTGCCTGTTATGTGATATAGACATATTTTTTGCTGTTTAGATTAAGGGATAGTATTTGGGAGTTACTTTTGTTTTGTTTTCGTGGAACTTCTTGGCTTTAATCGATACCTGGTTAGGTCTTCAGGCTATAATTACCAGACAGCAGACAGAGAACTAAAGGCGAACAGCTACGTTGAACATGTAGAACACAAGAGGACAGATTTAGCAGAATGGAGTTTTACTATAACATTAAAAAAAATCATAATACTCCGCTTCATATTTAGTTGAGCTTTTTCGTACACGTACAGTTTCTAACGAGAAAGTGTTAGAAAATATTCTGATGAGGAAAACAATTTTTGCACGATAATTTCTGAGCAGAAATCATTGATTTCAATGATACTCACTTTAATTTTACCATTTAACACACAGCAAGGCAAAAAGAGTAGAAAAAATTCTTCCTGACAACTCAGAATTTGTTGATCATGAAACTGAATTATGATGTATAAAATTTTTTTTTAACTTAAGTCAGCTCCTTTATTCCCCATCCTTTCAGTGTGATGCTTTTGAAATAAATGAAAAAACCCACAACTTTTAAAATTCCTAAATAACAAACAAACACACAATATCAAATATCTTTAAATTTTAGGTTAGAGTACATCTGGAAACTTAACATCTAGGGCACAAATTCCCTCTTTTTGGTACAGAAGTTATTTACTACCTTTTTTTTAAGCTGGAGAAGTCCTTAGAGACTTTTTATTAGCAGATCAGGAAATTTGGGTTTGGAGGGCTTTATAAACAAGTCAAAGTTCAAAAAGCTAGTTATAGGCAGACTCTGGATTTGAACCCACATCTCTTCACTCTCATTTTTGCCTCTTACAGACAAGATTCTGTAATAAGAAAGAGTAATGGGTACACATAGATATATGTTCTCCCAATATATGTTATGTATTTTTTTCTGATTATAAAAGTGATCATTGTAAAAATATTCAAACAACAGCCAAGTGCAGAAAGTAGAGTGAATTCTGACCTTCTAATCCAGTCAAAGGCCAGGTATTTCACATAGATCAAAAGGAAGATAAATCACCTTAGTATAGCTTAGAGCTTAAAGCTGGGAAAAAGTCTAATTTTTTGAACTTGTGCTTCTTTCCCATACCATAGGAAAGCATTCATTCAAAGTCTGTCATTACTGCAGACCCAAATTTAGAAAGTTATGACCATGATATTGCTACTCTTGAAGGAAGACATCACACAGAGCAGTTTTGCAAAATGTTGTGAAATTGAGTGCTATGGAAACAGGACACCACCCGATTCCCCTTTGGAACACATGAGGTAATCATTTGAATTATACCTTTGCAAAGGCATGTTAGAATGCATTTTTAGATCTCTGTTTGAAACAGTGATTAACATGACCCTTTTTGGGGAGGCTTGATCTGCTTGTCAGCTGCCTGGAAACACAACAGGCTCTAAGAAAGGGTTTATTATACAAGTAATACAACCCAAAAGGCAAGGTGCATGCAGAAAGAAAAAAGATAGATTTCTTTCTGTCCTGGTGTGTCTCAGATATTTATTAATCGAGATGGCATTTGCAGCGGCAAATCTCATTTCCCCTTTCACACGCCCTCTGGCTGGCATATGATGATAGCATTAGAGCTGATGCCACTTGGCTGATCATGCATTGCTGATCACCATTCAAGGCAACAAGAAGAGACAAAAGAGAAGCCCAAGCAGTCCCCAGAGCACTAATGTCAGGGTGAACTTGCGCATTTGAAACGTTTTAAAATTTCATCCCATTTCTAAGCAATAACAAAATGTATTAGTTTCCTTTTATTCTTATATGTTGTTAGATGGGATGCAGTCCATTATTTATGAACCACTTGGAAAGCTGCTCCTCCCATCTCTCTACCCCCCTCCCACCTCTATCTTCCAGTCCCCATCCTAAGTACTGCTCTGTCTTATTTAATAATCTTCCTTTTGTTCTACCCTATGCTTCTAGTTTAAATATGATAGAGTTATATGAGAGTGGTCACATTAGTAATATCAGGTGCCAGAAAAAAAGAGAAAAGAGCTAAAATCCTTATTTATAAATAATATTTGCATTCTGTGGGTTTCTCATGGTTTTACTAAACATTCATTGCTTCATGTTTAGAATTCATTTGACTTCATTTAGAATTCATTGCTTGACATAATAAGGTGCTATATAAAAGAGACGATTAGACATTTTTCCTAATTACCAGTTTTACTCTTTAAAGAGACAGATAAAATATTTATGGGGAAAAGTGTGAGTTTATTGACAGTCAGGTTCTAGACCCACTTCCTCATTGACTGGAGTTTCTGTTAAAGGGTCGTAAAAGTACTGTCTTAAGAAAGTTCTGGACTTCCCTGGTGGCGCAGTGGTTAGAAGTCCGCCTGCCGACGCGGGGGACACGGGTTTGGGCCCTGGTCCGGGAAGATCCCACATGCCGCGGAGCAACAAAGCCCGTGCGCCACAACTACTGAGCCTGAGTGCCACAACTACTGAAGCCGGCGTGCCTAGAGCCCGTGCTCCGCAGCGGGAGAGGCCACCGCAGTGAGAAGCCTGTGCACCACAACGAAGAGTGGCCCCTGCTGGCTGCAACTAGAGAAAGCCCACGTGCAGCAACGAAGACGCAATGCAGCCAAAAATAAACAAATAAATGTATTTAAAGAAAGTTCTGAAAAGATCTCTGTAGCTGCTACGAGGAGTCAAGAGGTTCATGAGAAAAATGAGAAAATCTCTAGTATGTAGTGCCATCTTGGGTACTCTGCTAGTTTCTATGCAACAATTACGTTATAGCCTCATTTTAATATTGAATTAAGTCATGATAAGAAGGAAATTTAAATATAAAAACTGGGACTCAGAAAATAACACCTGCTCTTCTTTTCCTAAAAGCTAGGCATTGTTCTAGGCAATGAAGCAGCAAACAAAATGGACAAAAACCTCTGCTCTCACAGAGCTTACATTCTAGTGAAAAAATGCTAATTGAATGGACTCAATAATATATATGTAGGTATGTGACTGATATTATTACCGATTTAATGATGAGAAAACTGGAGGCTGCCTCCATGCTAGGACAGTTTATGTACAGTCCTCTAAAGACATTTGATTCATCACTCTCACATGGATTTGACGCTAATATAAGTGATTTGGGATAAGTCTCTAACAAGACTTGCACAGCAGGTTACATAATTTAGATGAGAGAGATGTGGGAGGGGTCATTCAGTTGCAAAACATATGCATTGATACAAGCTTATTTCCTTCTTGTAGATTTCATCCAATGATTGACTGCTCATGAGCAAATGGGATCTGGCTAAAGAATTGGAATTTTCTGGGTATGTTCAACATCAAGTTACAGGGACTTCCCTGGTGGCACAGTGGTTAAGAATCCGCCTTCCAATGCAGGGGACAGGGGTTCGAGCCCTGGTCCAGGAAGATCCCACATGCCACGGAGCAACTAAGCCCGTGTGCCACAACTCCTGAGCCTGCGTGCCTAGAGCCCGTGCTCCACAACAAGAGAAGCAACCACAATGAGAAGCCCGTGCACCGCAACGAAGAGTAGCTCCAGCTCGCCGCAACTAGAGAAAGCCCGTGCGCAGCAATGAAGACCCAACGCAGCCAAAAATAAATAAATAAATATATTACCAAAAAAAGATCAAGTTACACATTTAAAGACTTTTTTCTAAATCTCTTCACTTATGTCATCTACAGGCTTGAAGGAAAAAATGATATCTTTTGCAGTAAAAGATAGAGTAATAGAAAGAGGACAGTCTTAATCAGGAGATGGAGGTTCTCGTCTTGGTACTTTTCACATGCTGTGTCTCCTTTCTGGGCCACAATTTCTCCATCTGTAAAATCAGGAGTTTGGCAGATGATCCCTAATAGCCCTTCCAACTAATACATTCTATGCTTCTATGACTCCATGAGCTAGGGTCATAGAGACGATCCTTCCCAGACTACAAAAACAGAGCTTAATTTCTTACTTTAAATTATATTCTTTCTTGGAATCAATTTAAACACTTTCTTTAAAGCTAAAAAAGAGATATAAGCAACAAAACACCAACAACAAAAAAAGAAATAAAAAAAGAGATATAAGCAGTCCAGAAGAGCTATTTTATTTGATTCTCAAAGTTCCAAGTAAAATAAAATAATCTTTAAAAATAGCAATCAAGGGCTTCCCTGGTGGTGCAGTAGTTAAGAATCCGCCTGCCAATGCAGGGGACACGGGTTCAAGCCCTGGTCCGGGAAGATCCCATGTGCCACGGAGCAACTAAGCCCGTGCGCTACAACCACTGAGCCTGCTCTCTAGAGCCTGCGAGCCACAACTACTGAGCCCACGTGCCACAACTACTGAAGCCCGCACGCCTAGAGCCCGTGTTCCGCAACAAGAGAAGCCACCACAATGAGAAGCCAGCGCACCGCAACAAAGAGTAGCCCCCGCTCACCGCAACTACAGAAAGCCCACGCACCGCAACTACAGAAAGCCCACGTGCAGCAACGAAGACCCAACACAGCCAAAAATAAAATAAATGAAATAAATAAATAAATAAAAATCAAGAGTTTTATGTATAAAGATGGAGTTCATTTCTGATCACTGTTCCAATCCTATAAATTCTTATATACTTTAACATGGAAGACTTCTTTTGAATTTAATGGAAATAAGTCAACAATACACTGTGCCCAGAATAGTTAGCCATATGCTTTCATATCAAATAATTTTGTGAATATTAATACTGAATAATAATCACATGTTCATAGCACTCTGCTCATCTTCATAAGACCCATCACCTATTGAGTGACATCAATATCTCTGGCAATGTGCTAAGCTCCTCACATACTTCAAGTCTATACGTATACCTCAAGTCACTATACCTCATACCTCAAGTTGCTATAACACTGAGATTTAGATAGTATGGTGCCTATATTCGAAAATGAGTAAACAGATATAAACAAGTTAAGTAATTTGATAAGGGTCACATCCCCAGTAAGCGGTAGAGGCTGGATTCAAACCTAGGGCTCTGTGATTGCAAAAGTCTAATGCTTTTATCTACGACCTCATTTGATCCCCACAACAACCATGTGAGATAGGTAAGGCATGATAAGCCTCACTTTGCAGATGAGAAAACCAAGTCTGAGAGTTTACATGACTTGCCTCAAATCACAAAACTGCTAAGTAGTGCAGCAAGGGCTACAGCTTGATAACAAGTATGCAATCATATGAAAGCTTCCATTTTGTTCTTTTATATTAAGCAAACATTTGTGAGAACAATTAAAATATTGTGCCTATTCATGATATCAACCATGAGAGTGTTTTAGATTTTGGAGCAGTGGTTCAAATAAATAGATTTAGGCTATAAACTTAATTTACACAGGATATTGATTGTTATAAGTTTTCTATCAATCAAGACATTTTGAGGGAACCTCTATGTCCAGCATTCTTCTGGCATCTAACGTGAGTACAGAAAAAGGTATAACACAGTATCTATCCTCAAGGGGTTCGTAATTTAGCTAGTATCTTACTCTGCTCCGGCTGCTCGAATAAAATACCATAGACTGGGTGGCTTAAACAACAGAAATTTATTTCTCACAGTTCTGGAGGCTGGAAAGATCAAGATCAAGGTGCTGGCAGATTTGGTATCTGATAAGGGCCCTCCTCCTGGTTTGCAGACAGCTGCCTTCTCACTGTGTGCTCACGCGGCCTTTATCTGGTGGGTGTTCCTGGAGAGAGATTTCTCTCTCTTCCTCTTTTCATAAGGGTCCGACCCTCATGACCTAATCTAAATCTAATTACCTACCAAAAGCCCCACTTCTAAATACCAACAAATTGGGGCCTAGGGCTTAAATACATGAATTTCAGGGAGGGGGCACAAACAGCCCGAAACATACATTCTCTGCCCCGCCAAAATTCATATCATTCTTACATGCAAAATACATGCATTTCATCTCAACAGTCCCCAAAATCTTAACTCATTCCAGCATGAACTCTAACGTCTAAAGTCCAAAGTCTCATCTAAATATTGTCTTGGTACGATTCACCCTGAGACAAAATTCTTCCCCAGCTATGAACCTGTGAAACAAGCTATGGTACGTGCTTCTAAAATACAGTGATAGGACAGACATGGGATAGACGCTCATATTCCAGAAGGAAGGAAGAAAGGGACGCTAGGTCCCAAGCAAGTCCAAATCCTTGTAAGGGAACTTCCATGAGACCTTAAGTCTCGAGAATTATCCTCTTTGGTCTAATACTCTGCCCTCTAAGACCACTGGGGTGGCAATGTCACCCCCATGGCTCAGCAGAACACTGCCCATACTGAGAGTCGCTGCAGGGGCCTTGTTGCTGAGGTACTTGGGGAGGGTCATTCTGGCCTGCCAATCTGGAGAGGTGGTCCCACCCTTTGAGACCTAGGAGGAACTGGCCCTGTTCCCCAGCCTGTGGTGGGAGCGGCAGCCCTGATGATCTCTGGATGGCCTTCGGTGTCATTCTTCCCTTTTCATAACGGGAACAGGGGTCCAGGAGGAGCTGGGGTTCTCTTAGATTATATCCTTCTTTTCCATCCCCATAGCTGTGGCCTTAGTCCAGAACTGTGTCACCTCCCTCCTGGACTCCCACAATGTGCTGCCAGCTAGTATGGCTTTCCCTCTAGGCCATCCTCCAGGCCACAGCCAGACTATACTCCCAAAACGCCAATCTCAGATGCCTGCTCAAGGACCTACAGTGGCTGCCCCGGATGAAGTACAAACTCCTTAGTGTGAATTTCTAGACCAGCTCTGTCCAATAGGAAGATAAGGCTACCTGCATATGTATCTCTAAATTTTCTAGCAGCCATATTTTAAACAGTAAGAAGAAACAGGTGAAATTAATGTTAATAATATATATTTACGTTCTTTTTTTAATGCTATGTCTTCAAAATCTAGTATGTATTTTGCACTTAGAGCACATCTCAATCTGGACTTTTTGCATGTGGCTAATGACGACTGTATTACACGGTGCAGATACTGACATTCAGATTTTGGCTGTTGTCTCACTAATGTCCTTTTTCTGGCCCAGAATCCAATTTTGGAACCCACATTGCTTTTGGTTGGTGAAGGGAATTAGGATTTGCTACTCCAAATTATGCTGCTTTGACATAAGGATTATTTTGAGCTGAAGGCAACTGAGAATCAAGTGCCAGAAGAGTTTTCTGCCCTCTCTTCATCTGCCTAAAAGCAGGGCATAAATTTCCCATCGTGACGGTGTCCCCCTCTCCTGTATCAGTAAGAGAGCAACTCATCACCAGAGATGGAAATTTGACACTGAGATGAATCTGCATAGACAAACCTTACTAAAATAACCCTTATCTTCCATTAATTCCCCCATATATTTCCTAGGCACTTCTTCACAATTTATTGTTCCTTGAAGCCCAACCCCCCTTTCCTTTGTTAAAATGGTATATA
Organism: Physeter macrocephalus; assembly: GCF_002837175.3. Taxonomy (NCBI): domain Eukaryota; kingdom Metazoa; phylum Chordata; class Mammalia; order Artiodactyla; family Physeteridae; genus Physeter; species Physeter macrocephalus. The sequence continues at coordinate 108,136,277 of NC_041234.1, forward strand.
ATTCCCAGTGCCTAGCCACTTCTTTGAGTTTCATTTCTTTTCCATGAACTCCCGTGCATGTAAAGTATTAGTAAAAACTGTATGCCTTTTCTCTTGTTAACTTGTCTTTTGTTAGTTTAATTCACAGACCCCCAAGGAGTTAACTTAAGAGGATATAGGAAAACTTTTTCCACCTTGACATTGTCATGTCTCCTTAGTCTCCAATCTGGGACAGATAAATTAACTTCTGAGTTAACTAAGGTAATGCAACTTGGGGCTTAGAGGTAATTATAGATAAAACCCTGGAGTGCAGGTAAGAGGAAAGAATCCACATTAATAACCTACAGAATTTGGTACAGTCTATGTGAGTAAAAACTAGTTAACTTTGTTATTAACGTTGACTTTTTGGACACCTGTAGTACATTTTAAAATGACTTGTATATGTAAATTAGGGATTGACTGCAACACTAATAAAATCAGATTTTTTTTTAGTTGAAATAAACATTTGAAATAGTTGAGAGAAATGACCAGATTTGATCTTGGGTGGGTGGCCTCGGCCTGCAGAGGCTTGAAGCAGGGTTTCGGTTCCTGGCCAGTGATTGAGGTCAGGTTGCAGCAGTGAGAGCACCGAGTCCTAGCCACTAGACCAGTGGTCAGTGACAAGGCCCTGGCCCTATGGCTTTGCAGAAAAAGAATTCCCACAAGACGGAAAGTAGTAAAACAAGTAAAGTAGTTATTAGGGAAAAAAGAAGTACAGTCCGTGTGGAGAGACACACGGGCAGGCTCAGAGAGAGTTGTGCCCTCGTGGCAGTTTGAATCACTTTTGTGGGTCATTTCTTCCAGGTTTCCTTTGGCCAATCATTTTGATTTGCCTGGTTCAAAGTCCGTATTTGGTATATCTAAGGATTTTCCCATGTGTGCGCACGCATCTCTTAGCCAAGATGGATTCTACTGAAGAGGCCTATGGGTAGTGAGCACTAGTTGGCATCAGTTAGCATCACTTCTCTTTTGACCTCCAAGGAGCCTTTCTGCATATGTGTAGTCGGGGAGGTCTCCTGACTTCGGGAATGAGGAATATGCGGTCTCTTACCTTCTATCTGGGCAGGGCCCAGCCTCCTCTCTCAATAGTCCTGTTATTCCTGTCTCGGAGTATCGGTCCACAAGGAATAAACTCAAACCATTTGCCCCGGGGGCCATCTGTCTCCTGCCTCAGATTTATGGTTACAAATATCGTTTTCTCCTCCTCTTCTCTGCCTCTTTCCTACTTTTGCCTTTCCTTCATTTTTCTTGTCTGCCGAATCCTCCGTCTTTCTTCTTTATGTTGACCGTTTGGCCAGTTGTTCAAATTTTATTGACCACCTACAATTTAGCTGCTTCTTTGTTCTTTAGAAATAGTTATAACAGTGAGTGAAATATCTTAATTCTCCCATTATATTCTTAGGTAAATAATTACTAGGAAGTTAACTCAAGGTATATGGATATTTTGGTTTGTGCAAACTCATGAAAGATGTTGCTGTCATTTGATTTATATTGCATTACAAACATTTATAGAAAATACTGTTCAGATTCTTGAATACCCATATCTATCTTCCTAAATTATACATATCTTCAGGTGTGTTAAAATACCTCAAGCACTAGAATTAATTTAAATGGCAGGTCCTAATTGACAGGGATAATTTAGTGAAATTTCTTTAAACTGCCTTTTTTTCAGGGGAAGAAGCTTGACTTGACTCTGAAATTTACCCTTGTCTCTTTGAAAAAAGTTTAGTGAGAAAGACTTGATGTCAGTTAACAAAAAATGACTGAAAATTTGCATACTTTTACCAATGGAATAAATGAACAAAGTTTGCAATTGAAAAGGCAGTTTACACCTTTTGTTGTTTTGGCCCATAGAAATCCTATTATACTTCAAGCACGCTCTAAGGAATGTGCAAACAAGTATTAATTAGATCAATGACATGCCTTTGTAGTTTCTTTTATGAGTATATTTAAAACTGAATATTCAAACCTTCATTCATGTATCACACACCTGTCTCACCGGTACATTTATACCCTAGTATGTTTAATCGCTAAAGGTTGTTTTCCAGATTAAGGTCCTAAATGCACTGAAACCTAGGCTACAGAGTCAGCAGTGTCCTGCCAAGGTGTTTGCGATTTAAGGGGCCACTGACTTTAAGCCCTTTAGTATTTGAAATTATTGTCTGTTACCTACCACAAATGGTGACTGCATTCAAAGGAATTCATGGAAAGATATTCCACAAAAGCAGTTTATTTTAGTTAGCGGATTGAAGATGCACAAAAGAGCTTCATAAAATGTGATCAGACTGTGTGAAAATATAAGAGTTGTGTTTCCAAAAACATTCACAATCTAGATGGGAGGTTTTTTATAGGCCTCCGCGATATATGCCTACTTTCTGCCTAACTTCTATTAGTCTTTTTGATCCAGAGGAAATGTCCTGCATATGTATTGACAGTTCAGCCTTGATCATTTTAAACTGCACTTTTACAGGCAGAGCTGAGACAATCAATCTAGTTAGAAGCTTGATCCCAATTCGCACAGATAAGGCATTTTAGGCAAAACTACAGAATGTTTTAGTAAGCACTATGTGACAAATTATACATCAGGGGAATATATCTCTATCTATCATTTATCTATCTATCTATCCATCCATCCATCCATCCATCTCTCTATCTAATGTTTCCTACTTCATATGCCTCTTGACAACAAATACAAGCTTTTTTCTAGTATAAAACTATATGCATTATGCATTAAATAGACCACAGTTGGGTATTTCTCCTGTTTTACTAGTTCTTTTGGATTTCAAATTAACATTTTCCTTTCTGAAGTAGAAAGGAAAATTCTAAGAACTTTTCTAATGGTGATTTCTACTATTGTCTTCTGTAAAAATCCAGAGTAATAAACCCTACTAGTAACTGTAACATATTTTCTTGTGCAAAATGTAATGGAAAAATGTGATGTAAAAAAGTAAAGCAACAAGGGAGGGTGGGAGGGAGGGAGACGCAAGAGGGAAGAGATATGGGAACATATGTATAACTGATTCACTTCGTTGTAAAGCAGAAACTAACACACCATTGTAAAACAGTTATACTCCAATAAAGATGTTAAAAAAATAAATAAATAAAAATAAAAAAAAGTAAAGCAACAGAGAACATAATGCACCTTTAACAGAATTTAAAGGTAGATCTCATTGGTTAATATCATATGCTTGAATGTCACATTGAAAAGCTTTCTGAGGAGTAAATACCAAAATAAAATATTGTGCTATTTGATAAATAAGTTGAATTGAAAAAAGTTAAGACAAACCATATAAATATATATGTTCAAGTATTGCCTATAGGGTTATTTTAGTTAGAATGATTATACACATTCAGTCTGAAATAATAAAATTATATTGCAACATAATTACAGTGAATCATTTTATAGTTCTTTACTCTGGGAAAGAAATTGCATTCCCAGCTGTTTCTCAACTCCTGTAATTTAAAGAAGTAAACCTTTTGTTCTTAAAACTTACTTAGCTCCTTCTAATTCTGTTGATGGACATCCATTTCTACTGCCTTATTTTATGTTAATATCTAACAAAGGAATGCTGTTAGCCTCCTGCCAGTAAAGGCCCCACCTCCTTTGTTGGTGGGGTGGAGAGGAGGGGGTTCTCTTTTAGCCTCTTTTACTTTACAGAAGACTTTAAACTTCCTCTCTCTACATCTAGTCAAGAAGAGAATTTCTGCATGAGCTAAAAATTCCTAGGAAAAGGCTATAGCCCCCAAGTGTGGAAGGTGGTTCTTAGCTGTCAATTCCCTTTTGTTATTCGCTCAAATGGAATTATGAAATGTTCGTGGCTTTGTAGGGCAGAACGCATTTCTCCGGAGCAAATGCAAATGCATTAGGTGTGCCCAGGTAATTTGAAATGCTCATGCTGGCAGCTTTTCTGCATGAGTAAAGCTGTTTAATTAATGCATTTTCCCCTTCCTTCTGATTAGTTGATTCTGATTTTCTTTGAATAAATTAAACTCTCTGTAATATGCTTCCTATAGCTTCTTGGGCTACCCAAAGCCTGATACCTCCCATCAGGAGGGCAGATGCAAAGAAATGAAATGATTCCTCTGCATATTTCTCACAGAGATTTTTCTCCTATACAAAAGACTCTGATTTTTCTTGTAATATGGCTCGGATGAGAGATGTGTTCAAAGAGGATCTTAGGGTTTCTGTTGATGTTGCTCATTGATAATAGTCCTTCCAACTTGAACCCCGGAAGTGGGTGGTGGTTCCGTTTAGTTTTGTTTTTTTGAGATTTGGGGAGTAAACATTCAGTGAGGCAGGAAAGAAGTGGCCTAAACACTTTCCCTCATAACAGTGCTCATATTAACTGTCACTGCTTAGTACTCATGCCAGCTTCTACACTTGGCGTAGGGTTAAAATTTTTTTTGTAAGCTTTACAGGTTTCTAAAGGAAACGTTTGATTTGTGAAAATAATTTATTTGCATCAGAAAGGCAGAGTGGCCTGGATTAGGGAAAGACTGTGTTTAAAACCCTAACTCTGCCACTAACCAGTTTCGGTCAAATCAAGGTCTTGTAGCAGACCTAATCTCTTAAGTGGGACCCTCCCAGCCCTTATATCCTCAATAGCCTTACAGGATATATACACATATTAGGCATCTTACCAAGAGTTGATATAAGGTCCCAAACTGCTGTCCCATCTTAGGTTTTTGCTTCTATAACCACAAGGGAAATCCCTAAAGAGAATGTCCTCCTTCTCCTTGCCCCACTGCATTTGGACACACTGCAGAGGTAATGCCATCATGTTCTTGAGAAAATTGTTATTAAGCATAATGACAATAGTCACAAGATCACTAGCTGGTATTCTGTAGCTTTTTTCTCCTAGATACTTGAGACTTGCAGTCAGTCTTTTAGATCGATTTTTGTGTATTTATGACTTTAACAGACTCCTTGGTTTCATTTTTAAGACTTTTGTCAAGGAACATCGGAACTGAATGCCAATGCTACTGTTACAATCAGATTCTCTATTTTTGTATTAATATCTTCTACCCACCTCCATTGTTCACTTAATACATCCAGTAACTCTAGCTCAGGGCTAATTGACATGACTGATTTGCAGAAAGAGGTATAGCTCACTTTACACTCCAGAAGCGTTGGAGAAGTTCTGCACGATTAAGGATAGGTCAAGAGGGGAACAATATTTTTACACTGACTCTTATAACTATGTTAAGATCCTTTATGTTATGAATGGTTTTCCTTGAGGTCTCTTACCACTCAAAGTAGTTAATGAGTAAGTGTTTAAAGTAGACTAGTTTGATTAAGTAGACAACCGACTCTTTAATCTAGCATTTTGCAATGTGTATCCAGCTGTTTTCTTTTTAAATTTTTATTTTGAAAGAATTCCAAACTTACAAGAAAGTTGCAAAAATAGTACATACAGCTCCATATACTTTTCATTTAGCTTCACCAATTATTCAGTTTGCTTTATCATTCTCTATTTTTTATTATTATTATTTTTGGTTGTGCAGCAGGCTTGCGGGACCTTAGTTCCCCAACCAGGGATTGAACCTGCAACCACAGCAGTGAAAGCGCCGAGTCCTAACCCCTGGACCGCCAGGGAACTCCCTCATTCTCTCTTTAAATAAAAATATATTTTATTATTTTTTCCTAACTGATCTTGAGTAAGTTGCAAATATGATATGCCCATTGCCCCCAGAATAGTTCAGTGTGTATTTCCTAAAAGACAAAGGTACTCTTCTGTATAATCAGTGCTACCATCAAAATCAGGAAATTGATATTTTTACAATACTTCCGTCTAATCCACAGACTCAATTTGTTTTTTTGGTGTTTTTTGTTTTGTTTTTATTGAAGTATAGTTGCTTTACAATGTTGTGTTAGTTTCAGGCGTACCACAGACTCTACTTGAATTTCACCTATGGTCCAATAATGTCTTTTATAGCAATCAATTAGTCAATAAATAAAATATATTTTTTCTTCTGGTCCAGGATCCAATCCAGGATCATGTGTTACATTTAGCTGTCACATCTTTTTAGTTCTGTTCAATCTAGAACATTTTCTCAGTTTTTCCTTGTCTTTCATGACCTAGACATTTTTAGAGTACAGTTCAGTGGTTTTATAGACTGTCCCTCAATTTGGGTCTATTTCCTTATGAGTAGATCCACTTATGCATTTTTTGGCAAAAATATAACAGAAGTAACGTTGTGTTTTTCTCAGTTTATCCTATCAGGAGGTACATTGAATTGTCCCATTACTAGTGATGTTAACTTTAATCACTGGTTAAGGTGATAGCCATCAGATTTCTTCACTAAAAAGTTACTATTTTCCCTTTGTTATAAATAAGTATTTTGTGAGGGGATACTTTGAGACTATGTAGATATCCTGTTCCAATGGTGATTTTCTAATTCTACCATTTATTTGTTAGCATTCTACTGTAAGGAACAACTTTCCTTCCTTCCCTATTTATAAAAATATGGTATAAAATTTCTTCCCTACTTACTTATAAAAATATGGTATAAAATATGAATTTCTATTTTACAAACTGGGTTAGAATATGTTACCATCATTATTTATTTTGATGTTCAAATTATATCAGATTTGGTCAATGAGAACCACCTCAGGTTGGTGCCTGTGTCCTTTTGACGTGCCCTCATCCTTTTGGGGACACTTTCTTACTTTCTGGCACAATTAGATATCCCAGACTCAACTTGTCTTCTTCCCTTTCCCAGGTCTACCATCAGCCATTTCTCTCCATTTATTGGAGAATGCTATTTAAAGCACCAAAATCTGGGAACTAGGTGTGTTCATTGCTGCTTGGATGTTAAGGTTTCTAGGCCCCCTCAGTGGACAGAGATAAGAAATTTTATATATACAATAAGCAGACTTACCATAAATAGCGGATTTACTATAAAGCAAATTAGGAATACATGTCAGGGCCCATCACTTACATGGTCCCTCCCAAGGCAATGTGTTCATGTGGTCTTATGTTTTGCAAAATTTGAAAATAGTTAAGACATTGTCTCTCCATTTCGACTTCCTCTCCATCATACCTGCCTTCTTGTAGAGTGGCATCTGAGTGGCTGCAGGTATTTTGGGGGTTGGGATAAGAGGAAGGTGAAGTGGGGATACATTTTTTAAACAACTTTACTGAGGTCTAATTGACATACAGAAAACTATCCATATTTAATGTGTACAACTTGATGAGTTTGGAGATAAGGATATGCCCATGAAACCATCACCACAATCTATGCCACAAACATATTCATCACCTCCAAAAGTTTCCTCCTCCTTCTTTCTTTAAGATGATGACGATGATGATGATAAAAACACTTAACGTAAGATATACCATAGCAAATTTTTCAGTGTACAGTATGGTATTTTTAGCACTAGACGTTATGCTGTACAGCTAATCTCTAGGACTTATTCATTTTATATGACTGAAACTTTGTGGAAGTGGGGATACGTTTAGTTGGGATTAATGGAACATATTTATGCCGTTTGTAGTCTCCAGGGGTTATAATTATAACTACCTATAAAGGGTAGGAATAGCTTGCTTTCCCACTCACTGTGCCATCTCACGTGGTGCCATGGCACGGAAGTGCAGGCCCCAAAGTAATATCATGATATTGAATGTGTCCCATGGTGCTGATCACTGGAAGTATGTGGTTCATGCAGGAGAAACGAGGCTGAAATCTACAGAGCTAGAAGCTAGTCTGTAGAAAATTCTTCCAAATCTTACAGGTCGGATATGAGAGAAACTTGAGAGTTTTCATGCTATTTTCATTAAAAAACTATAAGTTTACATGATATTAATAATGAAGATTTGTGTTGATGAAAGAAACTTTTCAAAACTATCAATAATAATAAAAACAAAATTTAATCAATCATGCTAGAGGAAAGATTGAATTATCTTTCTATTTTCCCTATGGAAATTTATATTACAAAATCGTTTTCATATGGAAAGATCATCAAAGATTATGCAGCTTTAAAAGTGGGAAAATGGGGCTTCCCTGGTGGCGCAGTGGTTGACAGTCCGCCTGCCGATGCAGGGGACGCGGGTTCGTGCCCCGGTCCGGGAAGATCCCACATGCCGCGGAGCGGCTGGGCCCGTGAGCCATGGCCGCTGAGCCTGCGCGTCCGGAGCCTGTGCTCCAAAAAAAGTGGGAAACTGTAGATATGTCAGGCAGTTAATTAATATAAATAGTATATTACTTTTATGGATTTTGTAATGTTTGTGCTATTTCAGCTTTTAAAAATTTATGATTTGTTGTGATTTCTAGATTCTAAGTAAATATTTATTACTTTTGTATTTACATTCTTTTGTACTCTTTTTCTTAAAGATAGTACTACAAATTGTATAAACCTTAAGACCCCGAAAACCTGGATCCACATCTGACAACATGGCAGGTGGTAGGCATTCAATAGATATTTGTTGAGTGAGTGAATGAATGAATGAGTCGAAAGCATATTTTTATGCAGTCTTCCAAGGCACAGAAGGCATTGGAAGAAATACCAAATATATATATATTTTTAGATTCCATATATATGTGTTAGCATACGGTATTTGTTTTTTTTCTTCTGACTTACGTCACTCTGTATGACAGACTCCAGGTCCATCCACCTCACTACAAAATAACTCAGTTTCGTTTCTTTTTATGGCTGAGTAATATTCCATTGTATATGTGTACCACATCTTCTTTATCCATTCGTCTGTCGATGGGCATTTAGATTGCTTCCATGACCTGGCTATTGTAAATAGTGCTGCAATGAACATTGGGGTACATGTGTCTTTTTGAATTATGGTTTTCTCTGCGTATATGCCTAGTAGTGGGATTGCTGGGTCATAGGGTAGTTCTATTTGTAGTTTTTTAAGGAACCGCCATACTGTTCTCCATAGTGGCTGTATCAATTTACATTCCCACCAACAGTGTAGGAGGGTTCCCTTTTCTCCACACCCTCTCCAGAATTTATTGTTTGTTTAGATTTGCATTTCTCTAATAATTAGCGATGTCAAGCATCTTTTCATGTGCCTTTTGGCCATCTATATGTCTTCTTTGGAGAAATGTCTATTTAGATCTTCCCCCCATTTTTTGACTGGAGGACAACCCTCTTTTAGCTGGTTGAGTTGTTGTATATACCTTATGAGCAAAACTTACCCTTCAGCTTTTCAATGCAAGTCTCTCCTTAAGGGTGGGCAGAGAATTTTTATGAACTCTAGGCATTTGGATGGAATGGTTCTTCATTTCGTGCTGTTCATTGCAGGGCATTTAGTGCTGGCCTCTGTCCACTAAAGCTAGAAGTGTCCCTTGTTCTGACAAAACTGCCCTCTCCCCATTTCCACAAGTCCCCTCGGGATAGGTGGGGTCAACTTTGGTTGAGGACTACAGCTTTGGTTTCTAAAAGCACTAGAAAAGATACACCTATCTTGATGGGCAGCTGTAAATTGATCAAGTTCTAATCTTTTCAACAAATAATCTTGTCTGCAGTAGAGGGATCATGGCAAACCACAATCTGATCATGAGCTAAAAATCAGATAAATCCATCACTGTATGAACAAGAAGTGGAGATCTGAAGCTTATTTTATTTAGCACTGGAAAGACCTTTACCTTAGAGTAGTATCTTACTATTAATAATGCTTTGTAGTTCAGGAAGCCCCTCCAACCCTGTTATTTGTTTTAATCTGGGCTGCATCCCTGTAAATTAAGGACATTTATTATCTGAAATTTACAGACCAAAAACTGAGGCTCAGAAATCCCAAGCTCACACAGGTAGGAAGAGGTAAGGCTGGGACTAGAATCTGGATGTTCAGATTCCTAGGCTGTGCCTGATTTATCACATGACTCTTCACCATACTGGTTCTGGAAAATATGGAGAGAGGGCAGTGGAGTAGGCACAAAGATAACAATAAGGGCAAGAAAATATGGCCAGGAGGCTGAGGACTATTAAATCAAGAGAAGAAAAACTTAGGGAGCAAATTCTTTAGGAGCTTGAGCAACGAGAAGTGAATGTTAAGTGAATCTTTTCCATCTTGACTAATGGTGTACTCAAAAGCAATGAAACGGAACTGTAAAAAAAACAAAACAAAAATAAAACACACAGCCGCGTTTGATATTCATAAAGTAGGTTTGGACAGGGAAGAGTATTCAACACTGGATAAGGTACCAAGAGAAATTGGGGAAATTTCCTGAGATGCTTTCAAGCCCAGCAAGGTGTGTGTAGCTCATGATCACATGCATCCCATTGGTGGGAGAGGTGCTTATTGAAGTTTTCAGCGTCTCTCACAGAACTGCACCATCTGGGAAGTGTGTCTCTCACCCACTGAAATCTTATCTCTCCAACTCTGTGATGAGTAAAGAGCCTGAAAGTGGCGATGTGCTGCTGCAGGTCCCAGCTCAACACTAGAGTCCAGGGTTGAGAGTAGAGCTGTGAGGATGACATGACGCCCTTGGTGGAGGGGGAGGAGGACCTCCAGGCAGCCCTACAGTGTTTGGCCTGGGAAGGGGGAAATAACTGACCCCTTCTCCTGTATTCTCTCCTTACACTTTACTACAGGGGGAACTTGACTTGAAAGTGCTGGAAGCCCAGTTTTTTCATTATATACCTGCCAAGAGGATTCACCTCAAACTGACAGGAAGCAGCTCATAACCTATGAATTACTGTAACCGTTGCAGCCAGGTAGAACATTCTTTCCTCTTGCCTCATTATGTAAATCCTAACCTGCGAAGTGGTGTGTGCATTCTTCTACCGTGAGGCACCAGAAGCTTTGATCGGTTTCTCAGAGGTCTGAGACTCCAAAAACGTATTTTCAAAAGCACTTGAAAGTTTGTATAGCTAACCACTAACGAAAAGCAAATAAGAAGTGAGAAAAATAGCAAACACAGGGAAACTACAAAATGACAGAGATCTCTGGAAGTCCCCACACCTGCCCTTGCCTTTCTTACAGGTAACCAGAAGGCCTGAAGCCCCTCTCCGTGTTCACCTGCCTTCCCTAGCTCTCCACATTTCTCTAGGAAGTTTAGCCTGTCATTTTAAAATTTCATGTTTTTATTCCAGTTTTTGCTGGGTGGCTTCAGTGTTTCCACGAACTTACTCATTAGGTTCTTAAAATGCTATCTGTAATTATGAAGCATTTCGAACATTTAAACTATATATAATAATACCAGACACTTACACACTCCCCAGGATAAAACAGACGTTAACATTTAAAGGCTATCCCTTTTTGTAAAGAAACAGAATGGCACAAAACACATATTTCCCATTCTTTCCCTCCCTAGAGGTACCCACCAATCAGGAAATTGGTGAGCATCGTTCTTATGTATGTTTCCTGCATATGCCTGTGTCTCCACAAAACAGTAGAGCTCCAAGCTCTTTTCTATAGTGGCTGCACCAATTTACATCCCTACCAACAGTGTATGAGGGAGAACAGAAAGTCTTAATCAGGAAGTTTTTACCGCTGCTTCTGCTGTGTCTTAACACCTATGAAGTTGGTGACTGAGCAGGAGAATGGAATTTCTCAGTCACTAGTGTTTCACATATTTCTTCTGTTGCATTCTTTTTTCTCTTTCTGGTATTCTTATTATGTGTGTGTTACACCTTTTCTAGTTGTCCCACAGTCCTTGTATATTCTGTTCCTTTTTTTTTTTTCACTGTTTGTTCTGTTTGCTTTTCAGTTCTGGAGGTTTCTACTGAGATAGCCTCAAGCTCAGAGATTCTTTCCTGAGCTGTGTCCAGTCTACTAAAAAACTCATCAAAGGTACTCCACATTTCTTTCAGTGTTTTTGATCCCTTGAATTTCTTCTTGGTTCTCTCTTATGATTTCCATCTCTCTGCTTGCATTCTCTACCTAATCTTGCATGCTGTCTACTTTATCCATTGGAGCTCTTAGCATATTAATCATAGTTGTTCTAAATTCCTGGTCTGATAATTCCAACATCCCTGCCATGTTAGGTTCTTGTGCTTGCTTTTTTTCTTCAAATTGTGTTTTCTGCCTTTTGGTATGCCTTGTGATTTTTTCTGGATTGCCAGGCATGATTTACTGGGTAAAAGGAACTGATATAAACAAGCCCTCAGTAATGTGGTGCTAAGGTGTGGGGGAAGGGCAACCATTCTTTTGTCCCATGATTAGGCCTCAGTCCTTCAGTGAGTCTATGCCTCTGGACTGTGAATTTCACAGGAGATTCTTAGATTTTTCTCCTGTCCTAGGTGGAACAGAATGGCTAGAGTGGGCTAGAGTTGGGTATTTCCCTTCTCCCACCTGGAAGGCTAGAACCAGCTGGAGTTGAATATGTCCCTTCCCTCAGGTCAGTTAGGCTCTGATAATACCCCACCAGATTAGGCCCCGGTTAACTAGTTTCTTTTGACGATAGGCCTTATTAAGAACAGATTACTGTGGAAACAACTCAAATGTCCATCAAATGATGAATGGATAAACAACATGTCTATTCAGCGGAATATTATTCAGTAATAAAAAGTTATGAAGTACTGATTCATACTACAATATGGATGATCTTTGAAAACATTATGCTAAGTGAAAGAATCCAGTCATAGAAGGTCACAGATTGAATGATTCCAGTTATAAGAATTGTCCAGAATAGGGAAATCCACAGAGACAGAAAGTAAATTAGTGGCGGCCTATTGCTGGGGAGCTTGGGGGGAAATGGGGAGTGACTTCTCATTACCACTGCGTTTCATTATATGGTGATGAATACGTTCTAGAATTGATTGGGTTTGATTGTACAACTTTATGAATATTCAACAAAACATTGGATTGTAAACTTGAAATTGTGAATTGTACGGTATGTGAGCTATATCTCAATAAAGCTGTTTCCAAAAATGCAAAATATAAATTAAGTGTGACTTCTGGGGATTACCTTGTGACCAGCATTTCAAGCTATGGTGAAACCAGACCACTGGTGCAATGTGGCCAGTTGCATGGCTGCCAAATTAGTTTGGGCATATAAAAGAGTTGGAGAAATACTGAATTTGGTGACCACTCCAGAATTTCTACGTAGAAGAGGCTCTGGGAAGGAATCTTGTTGGAAGGGGCTAAAATATTTGTTTTGAGACTGTGTTTACATAGCCTGCAGATTTTTTTTCATAGATTCTCTGTTTCTTTGTGGTGGCATTGAAGGGATGCTGGCTTTTTAGAGGTTATAGGAAGGAGATTAGACCTCTTTCCACCCCCAGCTGCTGTTTGCCTTCACCGTCACCTGACCTCTAAACTGGGAGGTGGAATGTAAATTTTGTCATGGTAGAGACTGTCTGACTCGTTCACCACGATATCTCTTGTGCTTGCCATGTAACAGGTTTGCAATTAATGCTTATTGCATGAATAAATGATGCTACCACTTCTTAGAAGTGATGATGAAAAGAATGATGTAGTTGTGGGAGCTCCAATAAATTGCTCATCCTAGTTTTGAAAAAAAGTTGAGCAAAAAGATGAAGAAGTGCCAGTTAGAGACTATAATGTCACCTTTATTACCATTAACTAATGGTTAAGTTAGAGGACATAGCTTATATCTGAAGGCATGTAGAACCATGAACGCTTAACCTCAGACCTAGATATACTTACTGTGCTAGATTGTTGCAGTTATGGCCCCAATTTGTTCGTACCTTCCTGGGCAGTCCCTTCCCGCACTTAACTCTGGGCTCAGCCATGTGACTTTCTTTGGTCAATAGAACATTAGAAAATATGACACAGGCAGATACTTGGAAAAACTCTTGCACACTGAAGCTTTCCCCTTCTACTGGTGCGAAACCTTCTATCACTGTGAGAACAAGCTCAGGCTAGACTCTTGAAGAGTGAGAGATCATGTGGACAAAGGCCCCAGCTGTACCGGTTATCTCAGCTGTCCCAGATGACACCCCAGACATGTGAGTGAAGCTACACTAGACCATCTAGACCCAACTGAGCCAACCTTGATCAGAAGATCCTCTCCAGCTAGCCAATAGAATCATGAAGAATGATGTTTACTGTTTTAAGTACTGTTGTGGGTTGAATTGTGTTTCCTAAAAAAATATGTTGAAGTCCAAACCCCTGCTACCTATGAATGTGACTTTATTTGGAAATAAGGTTTTGCAAATATAATTAAGATGTAAGTTACAATGAGGTCATACTGGAGTAGGGTGGGCCCTTAATGCAATATGACTGGTATCCTTACAAGAAGAGGGGAAGAAACACAGAGACTGACACACAAGGAGAATACCATGTGACTATGGAGGCAGAGATTGGAGTGATGCTTCTACAAGACAAGGAATGCCAAGTATTGCTGGCTGTCACCAGAAGCTAAGAGAAAGGCATGTGACAGAGTCTCCCCTAAAGACTTCAAAGATAGTGTGGTCTTGCTGACACCTTGATTTTAGATTTCTAACCACCTGGACTGTGAGAGAATAAGTTTCTGTTTTAAGCTACCCAGTTGGTGATACTGTGTTACAGCAGCCCTAGGAAACTAATACAGCTACTAAATTTGGGATTGGTTTGTCACACGGTAAAAGCTAACTGATATACGTACCTGATCATTCATGGCAGCAATGGACGAGGTCCAATGCGCATGCCCAGAGAAAATTTACAGTATGAAAGAGGATTCTATTAGAAAGCTTGATCTAAAAAAAAGAAAGAAGCCTCTGGGCCTAGCATACTTCGTTTATTCTCCTCAGATTCATTAAATAGATAAGTCACTCCACCTCTTTTGTAGTTTGGTTTGTGAAGAGGTGGAAAGAGTCTAGGAATACCACAATAATTGAACTCCCTCCTATGGAATAAAACATCAGGAACTGGAAAGGAGCATCCCCCTTAGCAGTTGTCATACACTTAACAGATGAAAAATTAGATTTGGTACTACTAAGACTCATAAAGAAAAACTAGGGCTCATCTAGGAAAATTGTGATCATGGGTGAACATCACACTTACAGCTGGATATAATGTTCTACTCCAAATGGCTGCAACACTTTACTTTTCCATCAGCCAGTATGTATACACCAAATCCCAGGTCATGAAGATTTACCCTTATCTTTTTTTCTAAGAGTTTTGTCTCTTACATTTAGGTTGTTGATTCATTTGAGTTAATTTTTGTATATGGTGTGAGGTAGGGGTCTAACTTGATTCTGTTGTATTCATCATCCAAAGGAAAAAAACCCCAAATATATTTCCTTTTTTGGGGGGAAGTAAATTTTTATTTATTTTTTTCATTTTTTGCTTTATAACAAAGTGAATCAGCTATACATATACATATATTCCCATATCTCTTCCCTCTTGCGTCTCCCTCCCTCCCTATCCCACCCCTCTAGGTGGTCACAAAGCACTGAGTTGATCTCCCAGTGCTATGTGGCTGCTTCCCACTAGCTATGGGTTTTATATTTGGTAGTGTATGTATGTACATGCCACTCTCTCACTTTGTCCCAGCTTACCCTTCCCCCTCCCCATGTCCTCAAGTCCATTCTCTAGGAGGTCTGTGTCTTTATTCCCGTTCTGCCCCTAGGTTCTTCATGACCATTTTTTTTTACATTCCATATATATGTGTTTATATGTCCAGTAGAAAACCCAACATATATTTTGTCACTTGGGTTCTAGTAGAATAGAGAAGCATATAAATGGGGTTAGCATTTAGTATAATTCCTGAATATGTTTTAAAATGGCTGAGGACACATAATATTCTCTGTAGAATTCACCTGTTATGCCAAATCCCCCCAAAAATTGTTGCTATTGGAAGTGACTTGAGAGTCTTAACCAGCCATCTATACAAATTTTTAATAAAAAACAATAGAATTCTGTAATTTCTGTGCAAATAGGAAATGACTTTGCCATCTTGATGGATCTCACTGTATAGTTGGTTGAGTTCTGCAGCTTGTTTGAAGATGATCTTTTAAACCCTATGATTAGGGTTTTATTTACCTTAGGTCATAGGTCACATCCCCTTTATTTACTACTAGCACTCCTGTGTGGGTAGTTCCCAGTCAGAGGGACTCTGTGAGCAGAAGACCAAGGATTTCTGTGGAGATACAGGTCATAATTCATCTAACGGACCTTTCATGGGTATTTACTACATTTAAAGCACTGTGCTAGATTCTGGGAGATACAAAGATGGTGGGAAATTGTTTTTATATTCAAGGAGCTGGCAGGCTGGTTCAGAATATAAAACATGTTTATAAACTACTATAGCACTAAGGTAAAAGTAGTTAAGTGAATAAAGTAGTTAAAAGGAGAGTTACAAATAATTGAAGCCATCTACATATGCTCAGGAGGCAGCGTACCATACATCCATGTTATCTCTGAAAAATTCAAAGTAACACCTATTTCACCTGTATGACAGTGCCCCTTTCTCTCTAGAAAGTGTCATTGTTAGTATAGTAAGTATATGATCACTCATAAAAACAGATAAACAGCCAAATGAATTAGAATGCTGAACAACCATATTATGATTTCCTGGTAAAAGAAATAAAGTAGCAGCAAAAAGCAATTGTACAGGGCTTCCCTGGTGGTGCAGTGGTTGAGAATCCACCTGCCGATGCAGGGGACATGGGTTCGTGCCCCGGTCTGGGAAGATCCCACATGCCGTGGAGCGGCTGGGCCCGTGAGCCATGGCCGCTGAGCCTGTGCGTCCGGAGCCTGTGCTCCGCAACGGGAGAGGCCACAGCAGTGAGAGGCCCGCGTACCACAAAAAAAAAAAAAAAAAAAAAAAAGCAATTGTACAAAAAAAAAAGTTGCATTTCTATACACTAACAATGACCAATCCAAAAAGGAAATTAAGAAAAAAATTCCGTTTATAATAGTATCAAAAAGAATAAAGTTCTAAGGAATAAGTTTAACCAAAGGGAAGAGTTGTACACTGAAAACTACAAAACACTGCTGAAAATAACTAAAGAAGACCTAAATAAAGGGAAAGCTACCTTGTATTTTCGGATTGGAAGACTTATTAGGATAACAGTACTATCCAAAGTGATCTACAGATTGAATATAATCCCTACCAAAATTCCAACAGTTTTTTTGCAGAAATAGAAAAACCCATCATAAAATTCATAGGGACTTTCAAGGGAACCTGAATAGCCAGGGTCAAAGAGGAACAAAGTTGGAAGACTAACACTTTTTGATTAAAAACTACTACAGAGCAATAGCAAACAAAACAGTATGGAACTGGCATAAAGACAGATAAACAGACTACTGGAATAGAATAGAGGGTGCAGAAATAAGTCCTCACCCCTATATGGTCAATAGAATTTTGTAAAGGGTGCCAAGGCCATTCAATGGGGAAAGGACAATCTTTTCAACAAATGGTACTGGGAAAACTGGATATCCACATGCAAAAGAATGAATTTGGACCCTTACCTTACACCATATACAAAAATTAACTTAAAGTGGATCAAAGACCTAAATATAAGAACTAAAACTTTAGAAACACTTAGAAGAAAACATAGGGGTAATTCCTCAGGTACTTGGATTTGAAAATGGATTCTTACATATGACACCAAAAGCATGAGAAACAGAAGAAAACTTAGATAAACTGGACTTCAACAAAATTGAAATCTTTTGTTCATCAAAGAACATTATCAACACGGTGCATAGATAACCCACAAAACAGGAGAAACCATTTGCAAATCATATATCTCATAAGGGAGACAAAAACAACAAAAAACAGACAACCCAATTCAAAAATGAGCAAAGAACCTGAAAAGACATTCCCCCTTATGAAGATATACAAATGGTCAATAAGCACATGAAAAGATGCTCAACATCATTAGTCATTAAGGGAGTACAAATAAAAATCAAAATGAGATACCATTTCACATCCATTAGGATAACTATTATTTTAAAAAATGGAAAATAACAATTGTTGGGGAGATTGTAGAGAAATTAGAACCCTTGTGCACTGTTGGCAGGAATGTGAAATATTGCAGCTACTGTGGAAAACAGTTTGGCAGTTCATCAAAGATGTAAGCATAGGATTACTGTATAATCCAGTAATTCTACTCCTAGGTCTATACCCAAAAGAATTTAAAGCAGATGCTCAAACAGATATTTGTACACCAATGTTCATAGCAGCATTGTTCACAATAGCCAAAAGGTGGAAGCAACCTGTGTCCATCAATAGATGAATGTGTATAGTCTGGCTGATAATATTTGTTGAACGTGGCAGGTTTGCTGCTAAGTTTTCTCATTATTTGTTGTCTCTCAAATTAGATAGTGAAATCCTGAATTGAGCTCACAGCAGAAGTTCAAGAAATATATATTGGTTGATTCCAACATTAAACTAAAACAATTTAGGATGGTCTGTTGCTTTGTGTTTTTTTTTTCCTCTTCTTCTTGTAGTCAGTGTGTAGATAACTAAGAAATTACTGTGAAATTTAAAATTTTTGTCTGCTCTTCCCTTAATGAGAAATATCTTTCCTAAATTTGATCTCAATCATTTGTGTTATTTCTTAAGAGCTCATTTCTGTTGATTCCTGTGCGGGTCAAGCCTGATGTATTTACAGCTTCAAAATGAGGTGGTATTTTATTTAAAATACATATTTTCTGGAGGACCTGATGCAATTTACAGAATTATACATAAGGAAAAAAAAGAGAATTAAGGATTAAACAGAATAGATGTGTTTTACAGAAACTGGGCAGAGTATATGCTGACAGGTAAGTGAATTGTACTGTTTCCAAGCAGCAAAGGCAAAAAGGGAAAGAGACTGGATTATACACTTTTCCCTATCTGAGAAGAGCCATTTTATAAATTTATGGGTACACACAGTTTTTTTCTCCTGAGATTAAGCCTAAGAGGGAATTTACTTTGTCAGATCTTTTATAAACCACTTTGAATAACAGTCAACAATATCTTCAGTGAGAGTTTTGTAGGAGGTACAGCAACTCTACTTAAATAAACGGATTGTTTATCGATTACAAGATTGAAGGTATAATGTTAAATTGTACGACTGTGTAGACATTTCTCAAAAGGATTCAAATTATATGATCTAGATATTTTGCTTTCTAGTGATCAGACTTCATAAGGGCTAGAGATTAGTCGTGATGATTCTGAGCAAGTTTACTAAAGGTGCTGGGGAGTGGTCAATTCAGAATTGAGCACCTGCAGTAAGCATGACTTTTGTGTTTGATTAGCTCCAGAGTGACACTCATGACATTCCAAATGTGATGGGGACAAAGCCATTATTCTATTGGGAAAGTTTCATGGCAGTCTTGTGTTCCCACTTGGTGAGAAGACCAACTCATTTCCACAGTGGGGCGGGCAGCGGCGGCACTCACAAGTAGAGGCCGGAGTCTTTACAGGAAAGAGCTTTAGATCTTCTCAAACATCCCATATACTGTCCACTGGTTGAGATCCTACCATCCTGTGTCCAATGGATGGAAAATCTAGAAAGTTTATTGAGTACTTTTCAGTGATACTTTAACAAGTGGCTAGAATTTGTGGATTACAGCCTATGAATCCAGGCTTTTCCAAAATGTTTGTGCAAAAATGCTTATCTCCTCCAATCTAAAATGTGACCCTGAGAGAGATTATAGGAACTTTTGTGTGTGGTGTGTGTGTATAATAAAATATAATTGTACATTATATTTATGTTATATAATTTTATAATACGTTATATATTGCTAAATATTTGATAAATGTACAAATAAAAGTATATTTGACCATAGGGTGCACAGGTTGCTCTAGCTCTTACTCTTTCTACCCTTAAAGATATAAGCCCTTAAAATCTAATCATTAGGCAAGTTCTCTCTGTGTCTCTCTTTCTTTCTCATTCTCTTCTTTCTCTTGCTGGGCAAGACTCTTAGTCTCCTAAGAGGTATATGTTATATGTTAATTATATCTCAACTTAAAAACACTTTCATTATTATGAAAAACTTCAAAATTCAAATAGTATAATGATGTCTCATTGTAAATTTCTTGTAAACCCTCTTGTAAATTTCTTATTCACAATTTGCCTTTCCAGTAAGACTTTAAGTTCCCATGAGATCAGGAACCGTGACTGACTTGTCTATTGCTTTATTCTTAGTGACTAGAACAGTGCTGGATAGAGTAGATACTTAATAAAAATGAATAGATGCGTCAGTTAATTAATGAGAGTGGTAGGTAACAAGGCTTGTTTTATTTTTTATTGTTAAGATCAGAGTGATATAAGCATCTTTAATCCTTATCAGAAAAAGTAAATAAGAAGAAAGAGGTGAAGACACAACACAGGGGAAAATGGGGTTCCTGAAGAGGTAGGAGTGGGTCCAAGGAGATTAATTCTAGATTTGCATAGCTAATTTCCCTGGCTGTCTCTGCTTGGATTGCAGAGGTATCCAAATTCAGATAATTCAAAACCTACTTCTCATCTTTCCCTCAAAATTTGTTCTCCCTTTTTCTATTAATAGTTCTACTGTCCCTTCAGGTGGGAATCAGGAGGCCTTAGTTCTAGTCCTGACTCCTCTATTTGCTTTCTGGACAAATCACTTACCTGTTTCAGCCTCAGATTTCCTATCTGTAGAGTCACTGAGCAGGTCTAGATGACATCAAAGGTATCTTCCAACGCTAAGATTAAGAGTCTAATCCTGAGCTATCTTTGATTCTTCTCTTTTCCTCATTTAATAACACATCCAACGCACTGGCAGATCCATTCAAATTTTGTTCAGAATCTTGTTATCTCTCTGCTAGGCTAGTGTAATAGATTCCTGTGCAAAGTACACATTGCTGCAACATTCATCATCCTAAACACAATTCTGATCCAACCCTTCAGTATCTCCTAAGTATTTAATCAAGAGTTCAAACTGCCAAGACTAGCATTTGTGATGCTCTAAAATGGCCCCAACCAACCTCTCCAGACTTGTTTCTTACTTCCCTTTCAACCAGACAATCCAGCTGGATTGAATTGCCTATTCTTCCTGTGAAAGGCCAACGTGTTCCATCTCTCTGCCTTTGCTCCTGCTAGTTCCTCCTCCTAAAATGAATTCTCTTCTATTACTGCATGTGTTAGCCCTATTCATTATTTAAGATACAGCTCCAATGCCACTTTCTCCATAAGCCTCCCTTGATTCTTTCTAGGCAAAAGTTATCTGAATACTTTCTAGCCTGTTGTCTGTATACTTTGAATGTATTTTATAATATATATATTTACATACATACTATATATATGTTAGTTTTTTTTAAGCTGCTTGGTTTTTTTTGTTTTTTTTTTTATTTGCGGTACGCGGGCCTCTCACTGTTGTGGCCTCTCCCGTTGCGGAGCACAGGCTCTGGACGCGCAGGCTCAGCGGCCATGGCTCACGGGCCCAGTGGCTCCATGGCATGTGGGATCTTCCCGGACCGGGGCACGAACCCGTGTCCCCTGCAACGGCAGGCGGACTTTCAACCACTGTGCCACCAGGGAAGCCCTATAAGTTAGTTTTTTGAGTGACAAAGCCAATGTTTTGATCGTTCTTATTCATCCCATAGTAATTTTCTCAGTGCCTAGCACATAGCAGACACATGATAAATAATGTTAAGTGTATCAATTTATGTCTAAAATTTATAAATCTTCTCTAGTTCATAAATTTTTCAGGCACACCAAAACTATATTAGTCAGAGTTCTCCAGAGAAATGGAACCAACTGGGAGAGTGTGTGTGTGTGGAGAGAGAGAGAGCGAGAGAGAGAGCGAGAGAGAGAGAGAGCGAGAGAGCGAGAGCGAGAGCGAGAGAGAGAGATTGGTTTCTTGTAAGGAATTGTTCGAATCCAGGGAAAAAAACTGTCTAATGACAGTCAGGCAGAAGGAACTCTTTCTTACTTAGCTTTTTTTTTTTTCTAATCAGGCCTTTTGGTTTCTTGTAAGGAATTGTTCGAATCCAGGAAAAAAAACTGTCTAATGACAGTCAGGCAGAAGGAACTCTTTCTTACTTAGCTTTTTTTTTTTTCTAATCAGGCCTTTAACTGATTGGATATGGGTCACCCACATTAGGGAAGGCAATCTGCTTTACTCAGTCTACTGATTCAAATGTTAATCTCATCCAGAATAATGACCGACCAAATATCTGAGCACCCCCTGGCCCAGTCCAGTTAACACATAAAATTAACCATCACAAAAACCCAACTTAATCAATTTTACCTCACTTCAGCCACTGAACACTCTAAAGTGATAGAAAGTACCAGGGCCTAAATAAGTTAATAGATACAAATCATTAGTGAAATGCTTGGACGTCTCCATGCCAAAGCTCTATGTTTCCATTTTACTTGATGCATGGACCTTCTCAGGTTCAATGACAGGAACCAGGATATTTCCCCTAGTATCAGGGATAGAACGCAGGCTCTTGTGCTCAACTTCCAAAAGAAGTGGTATCTGAATTACATACCCATAGGTTCTGGTGATCTATAGAGGTACACCCTGAGGGTGGCCACTTTACAGCGGCATATTTGTATCTTGACATTGACCCTTGAGGACAATTATCTTTTATTGTTCCACAGTCAATTCACCATATTGTATGGCCCAAGGTTGCAAGGACTGAGAATGACGCCCTGGTTACCTAAGTTTTGGCTTTTGATCTGTTTAAAAGACCCACATAAAATTATCTTTTTTTTTTTTCGGTACACGGGCCTCACTGTTGTGGCCTCTCCTGTTGCGGAGCACAGGCTCCGGATGCGCAGGCCCAGCGGCCATGGCACACGGGCCCAGCCGCTCCGCGGCATGTGGGGTCTTCCCAGACCGGGGCACGAACCTGTGTCCCCTGCAACGGCAGGCAGACTCTCAACCACTGCACCACCAGGGAAGCCCTAAAATTATCTTTTTAATGTCAGGCTGGCCCTCCCAAGACTTTCACATGCCTTCATAATTGTCTCTCCACTGAAACAAATATCATCCTGGAAAAATCAAGGGTAAGAGCCATAAACAGGGTAGCACAAGAGTGTCAAACTTGTATAGTTTTGACAGGGAAATGCTATAGTTTTGACAAGGAAATGCTGATTCCATCCTTGTTATGATCACTAGGCCTGTGAAAGAAATGGGAAGGTGGCATGGATTACATTTGCCAGCCAAGGGAACCTGCTGACTTATATAGGCACAGAGTTATCACTAGTTATGACTTCTTCCCCAAGTAAGAGAACAATGGGTTATCATAAGTGTGTGGTTGGCAGGCCTGCAAACACCCACTTTCCATTCCCATATCCACTCCATGATGGGTATAGAGTGCATTGACAAAATGTCTCTGTTGCATTGAAAGCAAGATGGGGGCAGGATGACCAGCACCGGGGAGCAGAACATTGCATATTTTTCCAGTTTGGTTATTCAGCTATGGCCAGTTCTGAGTCTATAATGTTGTTTGCTTGTAGTGAGGACTAACCTGTTGATTTCGTATCTATTTTTGTTGGGTCCATTCCTAGCATATTGTTGAATGCTCAGGTCTCACTGACAGTCAAACTTGTGGTAAATCATCCTCTTCATCCAAAAGTATTCTAATGACCAAGGAACAGCAAAGTCTACTTTCAAGAGCATACAACTTACAGAGTTAACGAGGACAAATTGAGATTCCCTAAGTATCCAAACTGCTGCAATCACTGTAGTCACCGCGGGAGCCTAGTCTGTAATGTGGTACTTAGGATGTGCTCACAGCCTAAGGGTGTAAATTCATGTGATTTGGGGCTTGTTATTTGCTTATGTGCTACAAAGAGAAGAAAATGAAGGCAGATTGAGCAATATAGCCATCTCATATTTTTAGCATGAAAGTTTCCAAAATCAAATTCTACACATTTGACAGGAAGCTTGGTTTTAAGCCAGGATCTCAAAGGCCTGGCGGGGCGGGGGGGCTAGACCAGGAACATAAATGAGAAAAGCGGGCTGAGGGGAGACTGGGGTGAAATGGAAATAATGTGTTCCGTCTTCAGAGGCCAGAAATTCCTCAGCCGCAGCCAAATGACATCCCTTTGGGAATGCCGGCACAGTGTGGCTACTATCCTATCATTTTTCAAAAAATCCTGGAAATCTAGATTGTTTTCTGAAAAACGTCTGATTTTTAGATGTCAGCCACACATGTTTGGAGGCTGGGTTTGGCCTGCAGATTGTTAGTCTCTGGTTTAGTAGAAAGGGCAATAGACTAGAAATCAGAAGACCTGGGTTCAAACCTGATTATCCTCTACAGCTGTGAGATCTTTGACCAGTTAGTTAATCTTTGTGGGCTTCTGCGTCCTCATCCGTAAGATGCAGGTAAAAACGTTTACCTTGATTGTGCCACAGAACTGTGTGTGTGAAATTAACAGTGTATGTGAAAGGACTTTAACATAGGCCACTTGTTAGACAATTGTCCAGGTTGATGAATGTTTGTTTGGTACACATTAGGGATGATGGTAAGGTTAACTGTTTCTCAATCAGCTCCATGAGCCTAAGGAAAAGACCCAAAAGAATTTTTAAAACTTTAAAGCCAAAGTGTTACCTACCCTTTCAAAGGTCCTCCAGCCCGGTGTCATTGCAGCCAGTAGAACGAGACGAAGTTCTGTTGAGAAGCAAAGGAAAGCTTTCTTCTGTGGTCAAACAATGGAGAGGTGCGAGCTCGCTCTAAGAGTGGCGGTCCCCAACCTTTTTGGCACCAGGGACCGGGTTCGTGGAAGATGATTTTTCTACGCACGGGCGGGGCGGGGAGATGGTTCAGGCGGTAATGCGAGCGATGGGGAACAGAAGACGAAGCTTCGCTAGCTCACTGCTCACCTCCTGCTGTGCGGCAGGGGGAGGGGGGAGGGGCAGGGGCGGAAGGGGGGTGGGGACCCCTGCTCTAGAACACATGCGCTCCCTGAGGGGACGCGGGTAGGACTGCTTTACCGGTTCTTGGCAGTGAGGAGGTGAGAGGGAGGAGCTCTCCAGCGTCCAGCGCAGGCGTGTTGCTCACGGCCCCAGATCGCAGTTTCGTGCGCAGCGATTCTGCGCACGGCCAGCTGTCTCCATCTTGAACTGAGGTGTCCGGGCAGCCATTTTGCACCAGGAACTCTTTTGAAGTGCCCGGTGCCAGGCCTCTGCACTCAGTACCCGTGAGCAAGTGACGCTAGACTAAGCACAAAGGAAAAGAAAAAGGTTAGACTTTATTTTATTACCCAGATTCTATTTTTATTTCCCGGGAATTGTTAATGGGCTTTGCGGTGACAAAAGGACTTTCACATTTGGGCAAGATGTTAGAGATCATGAGCCACGGCAACATCCCTAGACTAAAATCTTCTTGTGCTTTGAAGAGAAGATGTGGTCTTCTTAAAGTCAATAGCCATGGGCCAGAAATGAATTCTTGAGCAGAGGTGGGAGTGTGTGGTGGGATGGGAAGACCTGAGCATCTACCCAGGCCGCCCCTTAGCTCTGCGGGAGGGATCTTGGAGTCTCCAGCCCTGGGAAGATGGACAACGCAGATTACATGGGATAAGCCTGGGCGTAAATTTTAAAGCATACTTCGCGCTGTATTCTCCTGTCATGAAGAAGCTCAGGGAAGCCATAGGTTGCAGATTTCAGTTCAGTGGCTACATGAATAATTCATCAGTCATTTTGTCAGGTTGCAGAAAACATTTTTTCTCTCAAACGCTTAGGCCTAGGTGTGAAGAATTAACTGGCAAGAAAGGGAGTATTTGTACGCTTTGCTGTAAGGCCTCAGAAGTGGCAGATGGAGAGATGTGTCTTTTATTTTTTTTTACATCTTTATTGGAGTATAACTGCTCTACATTGTTGTGTTAGTTTCTGCTTTATAACAAAGTGAATCAGCCATATATACGTATATCCCCATATCCCCTCCCTCTTGCGTCTCCCTCCCACCCTCCCTACCCCACCCCTCTAGGTGGTCACAAAGCACAGAGCTGATCTCCCTGTGCTATGCGGCTGCTTCCCACTAGCTATCTATTTTACGTTTGGTAGTGTATATATGTCCATGCCGAGATGTGTCTCCTTGAACTCATTTTTCTAACTTACTTGCTGTTCCTTGGTTCCACCCTATTTGACTGCATTTTCTTGGTCATTGATTAAGTGGACTAGATTTGGATGATTTACTATTTGAATAAGAGGGTCGTGTTCAGTCTCAGAAAATCACATTCCTATCCTTGTAAAACTTGCCTTCTCTTCCTTTATGAAAACACATCTTCTTTAGGAAGTTGGTATGATCCTGAAACGTTGCTTATATTGTTCTGTAATTTCAGCTAAATATGCAAAGCATGTACAGATAAAATGATATAATGTTGGGGATTTGTTTTAACAAATTTAGTCGTGTGTGTGCTCAAGTGTATGAGGGAGTATGAATGAAATAAG
This sequence comes from Physeter macrocephalus, assembly GCF_002837175.3. Taxonomy (NCBI): domain Eukaryota; kingdom Metazoa; phylum Chordata; class Mammalia; order Artiodactyla; family Physeteridae; genus Physeter; species Physeter macrocephalus. The sequence continues at coordinate 108,162,493 of NC_041234.1, forward strand.
ATTATCCAGGGATTGATGATTGTTGAAGCTGGATGATGAGTACATTGGGGTTCGCGATACTATTCTCTCTAATATTATGTAAAAAGGGAAAAAAGTAAATTGTGCTATATTTAAAATAGATAACCAACAAGGACCTACTGTATAGCAGAGGGAACTCTGGTCAGTGCTCTGTAATAACGTAAATGGGAAAAGAATTAGAAGAAGAATGGATACATGTATATGGATAACTGAATCACTTTGCTGTACACCTGAAACTAACACAACATTATTAATCAACTATACTCCAATATAAAATAAAAAAACATTTTTTAAAGTAAATTATTTTGCATGGTGTTATAAGTGATGTTTTATTAGTTTACTCACCCACTCCCCAATTCATGGAACTTCATTTGTCTTTATTTTTAAATTATTAATTATATACTCATTGTGAAAAAAATTCAAAGAATACAGAATACATAAACAGTAAAAGCCCCCATCCACATTTCACTGTGACCTGTTTCCCATCCCACATGCCTCCCTAGAAGTAACCACAGTAAAGGTTGTATATTCTTTCAGAGCTTTCTGTATGCACGTGCAGACATATGTTGAAATGAGTGATTTTTTTTTTTTTGTGGTATGCGGGCCTCCCTCTGTTGTGGCCTCTCCCGTTGCGGAGCACAGGCTCCGGACGCGCAGGCCCAGCGGCCA
>NC_041234.1:108163278-108188376 GCF_002837175.3 Physeter macrocephalus
TCGGGGCGCGAACCCGGCTCCTCTGCATCGGCAGGCGGACGCGCAACCACTGCGCCACCAGGGAAGCCCGAAATGAGTGATTTTTAAAAAAAGAATTGCTGTAGTATAAAGGGCAGCTTGATTTTATAGAAGGATCAATTTCTTCCCAAGTAAAACATGTCTCGGGCTTCCCGGGTGGCGCAGTGGTTGAGGGTCCGCCTGCTAATGCAGGGGACACGGGTTCGTGTCCCGGTCCAGGAAGATTCCACGTGCCGCGGAGAGGCTGGGCCCGTGAGCCATGGCCGCTGAGCCTGCGCGTCCGGAGCCTGTGCTCCGCAACGGGAGAGGCCACAACAGTGAGAGGTCCGCGTACTGCAAAAACAAACAAACAAAAACCCAAAAAAACATGTCTCCAATCCTATAATGTAAATCAAGTGGAAAAATAGGTATCACAATAGAATTTTGTGTTTTGGCAGATTTTGCAACGACTATAAAGAAATTTAGTCCTTTTATTAATAGGATAAACTTTAATGAAATCAGAGAATGCAATGAATGTGTCTGAAATGCTTCCAATGCCGATTGCTTTAAAGTATGGCCACCAAAAGCAATTTGAAGCAACTTAAAAAAAAATTGGTCAGTGACATCTTTTAGTTGAATACCTTTTCACATGCATACTCCAGAGGAAAAAGCAAACCCATTTAAGCTGAAGAAATCAGATTGTAATTTTGGTTAATTTTTAAAGAGTGAAGAGAAAAGAATCATCTTGTGGTAGTGTTTAGTACTGTTCATACTGGTGGCAGCATAGGAATTCAGATTCATTAACCCTTACTGAATGATGAGTGGTAGAAGCTCTCAATATATTTTGAAAGGATGCTCTGTCTCTTTTTTTATTGTGTAACATCTCTGTCTACCCCTCCCCACCTCCTTGTCCTGTTCAGTTTTATGTAAACTTTTGAATATAGGCTCTGTTTCTCCCAGATACTTCATATTTACTTCCAGCAATGGCGAGAAACACAGATCTTAAGAGCAACCCCTTTGTTTTCTTTCTGATTCATTTTTAAGGCTCATGAAAGACACTAGGCTGACAGCTTTGGAGGCTCCAGACCTGTTTATCTGTGTGCCATGTGCAGCATGGCACATCTCTGTTGCGTTAGCAGTAGTCCTCTCTTTGCACCTGCAGGAACCAGCATGGGGCAAAGGCCGGGCTGTTCCATCTTTGGTGCTTCTCCTGAAAGGAAGCAATTAGCCAGGATTCAGGGACAGCCCCTTTCTGTTTCTTATAACACTTATCTACTACCCCCTGCCCCCAATACACACACACACACGCACGCACACGCACACGCACACATACACACTCATTTATTCACAAAGTCTCTAATTGGCTTATATGATGAACTGGTGCTTGGATATTGTGCTAAAGAGACCCATTTCCTGAGGAAGCACTTAATAATTTTTGCCGTGTATACAGCCTTGAATACACTAGAATCTGTGTAAGTGGTCCACAAATCCATATGCAGATTGAATAATCAGTATATGTCATATTTATATGTAAGGCACTAGTGAATTCGTAGTAGCTTTTTAATTTGCTTTTTAAAATTGTAGTAAACTAGGGGCTTCCCTGGTGGCGCAGCAGTTAGGAATCTGCCTGCCAATGCAGGGGACCACGGGTTCGATCCCTGGTCTGGGAGGATCCCACATGCCACGGAGCAGCTGGGCCCATGCGCCGCAACTGCTGAGCCCACGCGCCACAACTCCTGAGGCCTGTGTGCCTGGAGCTCATGCTCCGCAAGGGGAGGGCCCGCCATGGTGAGAAGCCCGTGAACCGCAGCGAAAGAGGGGCCCCCGCTCCCCCGCTCGTGCAACTAGAGAAAGCCTGTACACAGCAACAAAGACCCAGCGCAGCCAAAAATAAATAAATAAAATTTATATTAAAAAAATTGTAGTAAACTATATATAACATAAAATTTATCATTTTAACCATTTTAAGTGTACAATTCAGTGGCATTAATTACATTCACAGTGTTGTACGACTGTTACCACTATCTGTTTCCAAAATGTTTCCATCATCCCAAACAGAAACTCTTGTACCCAGGAAGCAATAGTTCTCCATTCTCTTCTCCCTCAGCCCCTGGTAACCTCTTGTATACTTTGCCTTAATGGATTTACCTATTCTGGATACTTCATATAAGTCAAATCATACAGTATTTGTCCTTTTGTGCCTGACATTTCACTTAGCATAATGTTTTCAAGGTTCATCCATGTTGGAGCATGTGTCAGAACTTCATTCCTTATTATGGCTGAATAACAGACTGTGCTCAGATTAACGCAACAGAACATGCCGTGATAGGGCCTGCTTTTCATACATTCATTCATTTCTTTTAAATTTATTCATCCAATGAAACCATGATTATCCCACTTTAGTGCCAGACTTTGAGTTGAGGGCTAGGGATACAGAGAGGAGTGAGGAATAATACTGCCCCAGGGGAGCTTGCAATGAAGTAGTGAGGAGAAGACAGGCAGGAAAACAGATAATACAGTGGGGGGCCTAAGTGCTGCTGCTCTGGGGCCACAGATAGACAATGGAGCGGGTGGCGTAGGTGGCTTAGTGAGAATTCCTCTTGGATGATCAGTCCTGTAGCTCAGCACAGAGGTCTAAAGGGGAAGAAAGCAACCGCTGTGGCAACTACGCACCAGTAACACTGAGCACCTACCAGGACCCTGAGTATATTCTAACGTAGTAGTCATAGTAATAACATAATAACTAGCATTTATTGAATGCTTCCTATGTGACAGTCAGTGTACTGAACATTTTTTAATAGACTTTAGTTTTTAGAGCAACTTAAGGTTCACAGTAAAATTGAGGGGAAGGTACAAAGAGTTCCCATATACCTCCTGTCTCCACACAGGCACATTATCTCCCATCATCAATATCTCCCACCAGAGTAGGACGTTTGTTACATTGATGAACCTGAACTGGCACATCATCACATTCCAAAGTCCATAGTTTACATTACTGTTCAAGCGTGGTGTTGTACATTCTGTGGATTTTGACAAGAGCATAATGACATGTATCCATCATTATAGCATCATGTAGAATAGTTTTACTGCTCTAAAAGTCCTCTGTGCTCCGCGTAAGCATTTTATATATATTAACTTATTTAATTGTCACACTAACCTTATAAGGTGGGGACAAGTATTATTACCATTTTACAGATGGGAAACAGAGGTACAGAGGTACAGAGATTTCGAGAAAATTGCCCAAGCAAGTATTCTGACAAAAAACCCCAGCACAGCTACTTTCATTTCTGCTTATCACTCCACAGATCTGTCTACCTACTTATAGCTTATGTTATTGCAATCATGCTGTATACCTAGATTTATAACCCGCTCCTTTCACTTAACGATACATTAATAGCATTTTTACTGTTTCTACATGGAGTGCTTAATACATCTAACTTTTTCAAACTTATTAGATAAAAAAATGTTAGAAGATACGTAAAACAAATAAAATTTAAAATCTTCATAATCTTGGCTTTTAAACACAACTTCAAACACTATTGTAATATATTTCCTTTTAGGGTTTTTTCCTTTGCCCACTTTTCAAAAATTTTTGCTTGATGGACATTATGTTGTTGTTGTTTAAATAAAATTCCTATAGGTCATGTTTTCATGGAACCCCTGAACCAAGCCTTATATTATGAAACTTTTTGAGAACGTTGTCTACAGTAACAGTCACAGTAAGATTTGCAGGAGAGAGTGTGGAATCTGTGATTTGGTTCACTTGCTCTTCTGGATTCTGAATAAGTTATGGAGCCTGGGTGACCCTTGAAAGCCTCATTCCAACTTTGCGCCTTCACTTCTCTGTTCAGATGCAAGCTCTGTGAGACATTGGCCATGCTGGTTTTGCTTACTGCTTTATCCCCACCGAGCAGTACCTTGCGCTTAATCAATATCTGGTCTCCCAGCTTTCCCTCTTACTCCCCCCCAAAATCCAGATTTACGCACAGCAATAAGGGTGTTGTCTGTAAAATTTAAATCAGATCACGTGTTATCCTTGTAAGCTACGGCAGAGTTTTAATTTTATTCTGATTGTAACATAAGGCCTTGGGAAAGGCAGGTGAGAAAGGAACCCAGAAGCATTAATGGCAGGGTTGGCTTTGGACAGGAGAGGCATTTCCTCAGTCATAGCTAGAGGAAGAAATGGGGGTAAGTGTAGTTTGGTTTGTAGGTTAGCAATAGGAAGAGGAGTCATTCTTGTTGGATGGCTTCTATTTTCTCAATGAGCTAAGTGGCTAGGTCACCGCTAAGGAGGGTAAGAGGTAGGAATAGACTTGAAATAGTTGTCTTAGAAAATAGGAGAGATTTCTAAAGAAATATAGCAGGATTTCTGTGCAAGGTTTGAAGATTCATTAGAGGTATGAAATCAGAAATTTAGAAGGAATCTAGTGTGCCCAGGTGTGGGATTCTCTGTCCTTAGCTGCATAGTTGTTTTCCCCACAGACCTCCCTCAAAAGAAGTTTCCCTTTGTTTGAAGCCTAAGGCAAGGATTCACCTGGTATCCAGGAACCCACTTCAGGGGGCCCAAGAATCCCCTGAACTTATATGCAAAATCTGTGCATATGTGCATTTTCTAGAGAATAGGTCCTTAGCTCTCATTAGGTTTTCAAAGGAGTCTTTGAACCCCCAAAGATTAAGAACGACTGTTGAAATACCCTAATAGTATGGCCCTTCAGGACTGGCTCACAGGCGCCCTCATTGTCTCCCTAATTGCTTTATAAGGAGGCCCATTAGGTAACTCCCAGCTAAACCCCTAGTATGAACTTCAACTCCTGCATCTCTCAACCTCAGCCACTCACCACAATGACCTATAGGGAGAGAAGACAGTGCCTTTGCTTAAAAATGGCAACATAAATCATCACCAGAAATATGGATATTCCTACCTTCATTTAACCAGTCTCCCCCTATTAATAGACATTGAGGTTGTTTTCCAGTGTTGAATATACTAGATCAAAGAGTGTGTGCATTTAAAAAACTCCAGAGAGTTGTCACCAATCTGTACTTCCATCAGTGGTGTGTGAACTTGCTTGTTTAACCTACGCTAAGAATTGTTGAGCCTTTTACTCATTGCCAATCTGATAGTTGAAAATGGTGCATTGGTATCTTAATTTGTTTTAAGTATGTCACCATAACCTGGGGTTCTTGGATGGGCAGCAGGCTCTTAAGAAATTTCATGCAAATGTTTGTGCTTCTGTGCATTTTTCAGCAACCAGGGGAGGGATGGGAGGAGGTGTCATAAGCTTCCTCAGATTCTCCAAGGGAGTCTAGGCCTCCAAAATGTTACAAAACAAAGCTGGGAGGGTTTTACAGCAAATCATTAAAGAAAAGTAGACAAAACAAACAAAAAGGACAAAAAAAAACGATCGCGAAAATTACAAAATTACAGCAATTTCATGAGATGCCCACAGCCCCCATCTATAGCTCTTAACATCCTTTCTTACCGGCATCCCAAATTCTTGAGCCTGTCCTAGTTTCTTTCCCTTGGGATGCTCCTGTTCTCTGGCACACAGAGACTATTTCTGTGTGTCTTAAAACTTTAAAAAATGCATTTCTTACCGAAATCTTTGTTAAAAAAATGGACATTCTGGGAAGTTACCCCATGTTAGTCAGTGGCTCAAAAGACTCCTAGGTTGGGTTCAAATCCAGCTGATTTTCTCTGTGTTTAAAACTGTTAAGTACACATGAAGTTTAAATAAAGCATGTTTACAGGGTAGCCTTTTCAGTTTCTTTCATTTGTAGGATTTTCTTTCTCTATAGATTCTATTTCAGTTCAAAAGAAGCTATTGAATTACATTTCCCAGAATATTCCTACTTTGTGGAAAACTCTTTTAACCTTAAGAAATGTCATTAAAGAATGCTGCCGCAATTGAAGTTATTTTTTCAATATCCCAGTTCAACCACCAAATGCTGTTCTGTGTTCAGAAAGGGTGGTTCCATACCCTTGCCACCTGCAAGCACAGTGTCTCTTTTGTCATCTTGGAGGAAGTACATGGTTTGCCTTTTGTTATTGCCCTTCTGATTTTGTCTCTATCCATAATGAGGTAGGTGATACGATCCTGGAGTTACAACGCCTATATGGGCTAAGGAAATTGAGGTAGAGGATTTGTCTCAGGAAATCAGTGATAAAGTGGGACTAGAGACTTAATCTTCTGATACCCATTATCTTTCTGTGAGGGAGTGTTGTGTAATAATGAGAATGCCTATCTAGTAATAGGTCTTGGTTCTACAACTTGCTAGCTACACGGCTTGTTGCAAGGCACGTAGCCTCTGTGGGCCTCTGTTTCCTCATCTACAAAATGGGGATAATAATGCTTACTTTGCAGAGTGGTTGTAAGGATTAAAGGAGATAATATCTGCAAAATGCCTGGCACATAGTAGATAAAAAGATAGATCCATTCACCTGTCTCTCTACACTACAGGGAAAAGCTGAATAAGGAAAAGAAAAGGAGTATGAACATTGATTTTGTTTTGGTAGGGAAATTATAGAATCTGAGATTCTTTGGAGCCGGAAGAGTGCTTAGAGATCAAATAGTTTATTAACTTGTTTACGGAAGAGGAAACAGGCCCAGAGGGGGCTATGACACGCCCAAGGTCTCAAGGTAACACACAAGGCCCCGTAAAGACACTTGTACTTAAGAGAAGAATATGTTTTTTAAGGAACATTTGTTTCAAAGGTTGTATTAAACATGAACTCTTTCAAAGTAAAAATGCATTTTGTGCTAAAATAAGAATCCCCATGCTTAAAGCTCATCAGATAATGAATGCAAACCAGTTACATTTAAGATGGTACCAAAGTGAAATAAAGCAAGGTGGGATTTTTTTAAAATTAAAGGGTAATATATATTTTAAAAATACAATGACACACAGATAATGAATAAATACATTAGTACATGTAGCTATTACAGTGTATACCACATTGCTAACTTTCCTCACAACTGACGAAATAAATGGACTATCAAAATATTTTGGGGAATGTCAGATAAAATTTCACTTAAATTATTTCTTCTAGACTTTTTCCCCTACCCCAGAGTAGTTTGGTTCGTCTATCATAAGAACAAAAATTAGCTTAATATATAAATAAATGCTTGTCTTCCTAACACTACAAAAGAAACATTTGTTCTCCCAGATAACTCTTAAGCAAACTGCTGTCAAAACAATTAGTGTTATTTTTCTATTATCCTCCTATTTGAGAGTAAATAACCAGTTCATGAATATGTTAATTATCTAGTAGGTGGAGAAGATAAGGAGAGCCCTGTATCTCTAGAAGCAACTGATAAATCATCAATTGCATACAAAAACAGGAGAATTGGCCCTAAGCTGGATAGTGTATGTCTGCATTTCACCTAGCCAGACTGTGATCGTTTAAAGAGAACCAGAAGAGAAGTGACAATGTTTTGACAGATTTAACCATGAGTAAACCTTCATTTGTGCAAGGATGCTGCAATGAGAGTCTCCTAGCTAACCAAATATTATATAGTTTTATTTTCTGGCCAACAAAGTTCTTTTATTTTCACACTGTTTAGAATACACGTTTTAGAATTTTGTAATGGTCATGTTAAAGAATTGGGGAAGTGAGGCTAAACCATAGAGTATGCTCCATTTAAAAAAAATAAACTTAGTTTATGGTATTAGTGCTGGAAAGATATTTTTTCTATAAAATCACGTTTTAAAAATAAATGATTGTGCCTATTTTAAGTTTAATTTACCTTTAGTAATCATACCCAACTTTTGGCAGCTTTGAATGTGGCTTTTGAAATCTCTGGCACAGAATTCTCCACCATCCACAGTGGTTAAATGTTCTGCTGAAAGGGAACACATTTTGAGGGGGGAGCAAAGGTGGGGGTGGGGAGAAAACACAGAAAAGTGCTTTCTCTTCCTATTTTGAAGTGGCAAGATGTATTTTTCCATATTAAATATTTTGAAAAAGTTGAATGCAGCATTGTGCCAGATAATTAAAATGTAAATTTCAGTATCTATGCTTGCTTTGTGATTTTTTAAAATACATTTAAGTTAGTTGTCTTTTAAAACATGTGGTCAGCTGTTGTATTCACATATGGTCAAATGATCAAAGTCTGAACTCCTCTCTAATTGTCCCCCCGCTGCTCGTCTGCTCTGTCCGTGATCAAGGCCTCAGCAGGTGATGAGAAAGGCATGAGAACAGGCTGGAAGGAGAATGAGGCACCGAGAGGCCCAAGCTGAAAGAAATAAAGACTTCCAGTACATCACCCTGACAGTAAAGAGCGAAGGAAAAGTGACGTCTGGTTAGTAGTGCTTATATATTTTTTTGTTCGCCAATCTGCATACATTTTTTCCCTTGCTAAATGCAAATGGAGCCTAGCCTGCTCCCAGAGATGGAGCCCCACACATCAGCGCCACCGCCGCAGTGTTGCATTTGTTTACTTGCCTCGGGAGGAAGCTGCTAAGTCCCACAGTTTATAGTATTTCACATGTTTGTGGAAATCATTGCAATTCTTTTCACTTCTGCTTGTCATTGTTTGCCTAGAGTTCACTTTGCCAGATGGCGCTTTATTGTCACTAGTGGTTACACCTCGCTATTGGATCAGTTCAAGACCAAATGGTGTGAAGAGCTTTCATACTTAGAGGATTTAGTCAAACATTCATTCTCTGCTATTCAGGCCGCTTGAGCACTAATTCATAAACGAGCTGGCTGACCTAGGAATGAAGGGAGGAGAAAAGGGCCCAGGTCTTTTTTCCCTCTAAATTATTAATTTGCCTTCTATTTACAGTCTAAATTGGAATGAATCATAATTAAGCAGGAGTATCTTGCATAAACATACATAGATGCTAAGGCAGGGGTTGGGGGGGAGTGGGGGGGACGGGGGAGGGGTGATGGTGATGGTGGTGGAAAACAAGATACTGCATTATGTGAATTCTGCCAGAGCTTAAGGGGGTGTGCCAGTCCACACAAAAACACAAGCCATTCTCTCCCCACAAGTCCCGATTCCTGATATTCTCTGGTCTCTTATCTACCAGCCAGTTCGCTAAGCAAATGCCATGAATGATCTCATCAAGAGTTTTTCCTTTGGTGTGTATTTTCTGTGAAAGTTTCTGGATGTGAAATATTTTCAAAAGTGAATACCTTTCAAATGTGAATAGGTTTTCAAGGTTGGGAAGGGACCTTTAAAATTCAAGAGATTCTGTTCATCTTATGTAGTTTCTAAAGGAGCTTTGGAGAGTCTGGACAAATTCTAGGTTGAAGCGCTTTTCTGATTAAGAGTTGGATAGTTTAGGGGCCTGAGATAGGTGGCATCATACTGTTCGTGTGTTTTTTAAAAAATTGATATGGTAGTTGCCTTTGTGAAGGTAAATTTCATTAATGAATCTCTTGGCTGCTGCTCCAAGCTCTGGAACGTGTCTTCCTTTCTTCATCAAACCTATTTAAATGGCCGAAAAGATGGCATGTGGTGCGGTGAAACTAAGACAAGGGCAGCAGGAAAAGGGTTACGCAAACAGTGACTCAATTGCTCTGCCTAATTTTGTTTCTTATTAAATATGAGGCCCTGTAGTTGTTGCCCTAGTTCTCTTTTTCCTTGGGATGGGAGTATCGCTTTACCTAACTATTCAAAGTGATGTTGAAAGGACAAAGAAAAGCACCGATGTGAAGAGGGAGGTTCTTTGGCAGAAGGCAGGTGCTGAGGGATTTGGAGGTTATTATAGAAAAAAATCCTTGAAGTCCTTGGTGCAATGCCTTGGTGTAGTAAGAAAGGCAAACAGGATAATGGGTTGTATCAACAGAGGGAGCGAACCCAAATCAAAAGACGTGATCTTGTTACTGTATGGCCTGATATTGTCCCTCTACAAAGAGCTGGTTGGCGCTAATCAAACACACTGCACTGCTGGCCTAATCACCTTGTCCTCAGAAGCCTATTGTCCTGGGCAAGGCCCAGTTCACAGAACAGCCTGGATGACGATACCCACTTTTCCAGGGAAGGAAATGGAATGAGAGGTGTAGGCTTTTTCCTTCATTACCTTTTTTTTTTTTTTTGCCTTGAGGTACAATGCAAAATTATGTAATAATAGTATCCCCGGGGCCTGACCCAAACCTGGAGGAAGCCACAGCTTGGGAAGTAAGCACAGCTGTGAGGAACAAAGCATCAACTGGGGGCCCTCTGGTTTTTCCACACAACATTTCTGGACTTCGGCTCTTTGCTATGCTAAGTGGGCTACCAAGTAATTGGGCCCACCCTTATCGGGGGGAGGAGACAGAAAGCTGCAAGGGCATGGTGAGAAAACAGGAACTGTTAAGCTATGGGTTCTGATGGGGGTGAGGGTGAGGGGGTGAGGACGTGGCTTTCATGCGGCTCTTGGAAACAAAACTATGAAGTAGAGAGAGTCAGTTTTAATATTAAACCAAAAGTCTTGACATTTTCCCTTTGAGAGTGGGACAAAATACTGACTAAATAGCAAATGTCTGGAGTTAGGAGGATGCTTTTGTACACTTTGGCAAGTCACCTTTGGAGGCCTCGGTTTCCTCATCTGAAAAATTGAGAGGAGGGTTTCGACTTGAAATCTAAGTCAGTCCCCTTCCATTTCTGACATTTTGCAAGTGTGCATCCTCATGTTTTGATTTTCATCTTTCTGTAGGAGTCTGTGGGTGGGGTGGGGTGGGCTAACTGACCCAGCTGTACCGAGGCTCTGAATGACTTGGATCAGCTCAGGTACAGAATTAGATTTTGAACTCCTTGAATCTCTTGTACTGTACACAGGAACCTTCTTCGGGTCAACAGACTTACAAAGAATGAGTGACTAGCTAAAATGTGCTTGCTCCTTTAGGCATCAGTTTTAAGGGTGGAATCGCTGGAGGTTTAGAGCTGCTACATTTTACAGCTGTTTTAGAGGCTCTCCCCCACTGTTCCTCTCTCCTTGCAAGGTTCAGAAATTCCTGGCTTTGGGTTCATATGGCTGAGGCCAATCAGATGCTTTCATCAGCTCACCATTGGATGTTGAGTGATATATTGCCACCAGTTAAAATTTGACCTACTCAATGACCCTCTTGCAAACATTAATTGTGCAGAACATCTTTCTCCTCCAACAAGAGTATCTCCTTGAAAAGGCCACTCATTTACTTAAGACTTAGTCCAACGCATCCAACTTTGTTACAAAGCTTATCTTATGCTACTTGGTGCAAGGGTTCCTGGAGGAAAGAATCACATAGGTCTAAAATAAAGGTTAGGAAGAGACTGTTTTCCTCAGAGACTTTGCAAACGATTACTAGAAAGGACCTTCTGAACTTTTATGAGATACTTATTTACCATAACAAAAACAGCCCTAATCATCAGAGAATAGAAAGATGTATAACTAAGGGTTTACTTTAGCTGTGAAGGATTTTGTATAAAAGCTTTGATTTGCCATGGGAAAGGAATGGCAGATTTTAAAGTGTAGAGAAATATCAAAACAGAATAAGCAGTGATGGTCCGTTTTTCAAACTGGTTGATGGCTAAAGATAGACTCTATTTAAGAAGAAAACAAACCACATTAAATAAGCATTTCTTACCATGAGCTAATTTTTTCAGATTTTCTAGTTGATCTTGTTGTGTGCCTTTGGAGGTATTAGGAGGGCATCATCCTGAGACGTGCAAGTATCTAAAAGGAGACTTTTTTCTTTGTAATGAAAGTACAGAAGCTGCAAAACAGGGGGAAAAAATGGGAACTGTCTTTGAAATTACCTAAATGAATCCAGCTAACCACTTTATTCGAAAACACTTCCCCCACCATTTTAGTAATACTGTGCTTTTTAGGAAAATGGTGTTAAATTGATCTGGAAATCATGACACTGTCTGCTGCATCCATGCTGTGTTTGTGTGCATATGCCAGTAAAGCCAACAAAGGCGTTTTGAACAGTTAGCTTTTCCTTCCTGGACTTAGAAGGTAGAGCAGCTTCTTTTTCAGGCTCATTTCTTCTTCCACCTAATTGGTGGGGAGGAAAGAGCACTGAACTTGGAGTCAGATGGATTTTGGTTTGAATCCCAGCTCTACCACTTTGTAACTGGGTGACTGTGGGCATGTCACTTAATCCCAGAACTTCATCTATCAAATGAAAGGGTCAGAATTCCCTCCTACTTTCAGAATCTGTGAAAGAAAATGTTCACAAGCTTGTCTTGGTAATTATATCAACTATCAGATACAGAATCCCTTGGGAAAGCTCTATGTCACTCCTAGGGGCAGGGCACGGTACTTTCTTTCCTACTCCACCTTTGCTTTTCCAAGTTGGGAGATGGCCTGGAAACAACCCTGTACGGGAAGTTTTATTATCCTTATTTCATGAGGAAACTGAGGCCCAGTGAAGTGGTTTTCTTAATGTCTCACAGCTGGCAAGTGACCAAGCAAAGACTGAATCTCAAGTTTTCTAACTCCTCATCTAGCCTTACCACCATGCTTCTAAACAAATTGGGCCTTCACACAGCTAGCTTTCAGTGAGAAATTAGCTTTGTTTTGAAACGCATTTGCTGAAGAGAATTCTTCAAATCCTCTCCTAAAGGACATCTAGTGATTAATATAAAATCTCCAGCTAGGCAACTTTTACGCATTCATCCAAGTCAGAGAAATACAGAACCAAGGTTCCCATGGCAACCTTTAGCCTTCTCCTTTGAGGAAGTGCGTTACTACAGGGCCCTTCCTCAACCAATCCCTTAACAAGGAAGCTTGAGTATAAAGACCCTGGTAACCTGGGCCTCTCCTACTCTGAGAACAAGGCAGATACCTTTGTCCCTTCCGTTCTCTCCTTCCCCTTCTCCAAATTTCCTTTATGGACCATTCCCCTCCTCCACCCCAGCCACAGCCAGGCCTGAATTTTTGTGACAATTTTCTTCTTTTCCAAGGGGGAATTATTTCTAAGTTTTTTTCTTTTCCAATGTGGGAAAATAGACTAGGACTAAAGGGAGAGTTTCAGTCCCTTCTTTCAAATTTCGGTGATGGTGGACAAGGTAATCATTATGGGTCCCAGGTTTATCTCTCCTTCTATAGGGAGGCTTACAATTAGGGTGATAGTGTGGACTGAAATCATGGGCAAAAGATACCAATTCCTTTCCTCAGTGGTGGATTTGGGTCTTGTCTGGCCTCAGGCATGGATGGGAGGACTGGGAGGGGGTTGCTATAGCCCTAGCCAGACTCAAATGATCTCCTAGCTAAACTGTCCCCGCAAAAGTAAACTTACTTCGTGATAACTATAAGCCACTTTAGCCCTCAAGTATTTTAAGTATGAATCCCATTTTCACTTGCCCTTCTCTCCTTCTCTTCCAATCTAACAACTCTGGGAAAAAAAAAGTGACTCACGTTAACTCCTTCCAACCTGGTATACTGGTCACTTTGATGTGAAATAAATCACCAGGCCCACTATCCCTCTGCAAGGAAGTCAGCAGTGACTAAGAGCCCTTTCTGCAAAACTCTTGAGAACAGTTTTTTGTTAACACAAACTTACCTTGGTACTATGGAGAAATGGGCATTTTCTTTGCTATCCACCACCATCGACTCAATCTTCTAACAGTAACAAAGTGAAATTTAAGCAATCACTCTTTTCCTGGTTGATGTACTATTTTTTTCAGATTTACATAGATATTCTTCAGATCTGGAAGGGATTTTACTAGACTTGCTATTTTCAAACTCGTCTTTAGCAGCGAGACTTAAATTTTTCTGTTTTTAAAAATTGTGATAAAATACACATGACAAAATTTACCACCTTAACCATTTTTAAGTAGCATTAAGTACATTGTGTGCAACCATCACCATCATTCACCTCCAGAACTCTTGTCATCTTGCAAAATTGAAACTTGGTCCTCATTACACAATAACTTCCATTTCCCCAGCGCCTGGAAACCACTATTTAACTTTCCTTCTGTATGAGTGCGTCAATTTTAGGTATTTAAAATAAGTGAAATCATATAATATTTGGGTTGTGTCTGGCTTATTCCACTTAGTCTAATGTCTTCAAGGTTCATCCATGTGGTAGAATGTGTTAGAACTCCCTTCATTTTAAGGCTGAATAATATTTCATTGTATGTATGTACCACATTTTACATTTCCATTCATCTACTAATGGTCACCTAGGTTGTTTCTACCTATTACCTATTGTGAATAATACTGCTATGAACATGGAATTAGGAGCTTTAAAACTTTTTTCCCATGAAATCTTGCAGATACTGATAAAAATGATAAAAGCATTCTCATTGGTTGGTGGAAAGTATTTTCTTGTCAGGACAGTATAAAAGGCACTGGTCTATTCAACCCTCTCTTTTTCCAGGCAAAAAGTTTAGTCCAGAGAGGGAAAGAACACATGGTAGGCTACCCAGTGAGTTAAAGACAGAGCCTCCATGAGAACTGGGCTTCCTGACCTCAATCTGCTGCTATTTCCACTCTACTTGGCATTACCAGTTTGGGACAATGATAGCATTCTTTCCTAAGATCAACACTGGGAACATAGAAAACGTTAGTGTATTCCTGGGAAAGTACTTTGATAGAGAGCATGCTCTGTATTAGGACTTGCACTTTGAGATGGTTGTAAGTTTTTTCCCCTGGATCATTTCATTTTGCTCCAGTAGTCCTCTAGTAACAGTATGTGGTTTCCAGAGAGGAACTGCTTACGCTGTTCACCAGCCACATCATGATACTCTAGCTTAGGAATGTGTTATTTGATTAATGAGATAATGGTTTCACAGCCCTTTGAGCTGCTCAGAACAAAGGCACTGGATAAATTCAAAGCATTATTATTGTGGCATTATCTAAGGATAGACATTTTGCTAAATATTTTCATGTCAGTATTAATCTTCAGATGTCTGCAAACATTCAGTTGCCTTTACAGAATGATGCTTTTAAATAAACCTGTGAAAACACTTGAATATCATAGGCCACACTTGACCCTTCTGAGTATTTCAAGGTAACTGAAAATAGTTGGAACTGATGGTATCATGGCAACAAAATTAAACTTTAAACATTTTGAAACATACCTTTTATGGAAAACATTCTGTATTGGGTTTAATCTTTCTTTCTCATCTTTAATTGACGAGTTGCTTTTTACAATATTACTTTTTGTTATCTAATCTCATCTGGGATCAGTACAATTAAGATTTGAATGGCTATTTGTCACTTATCAAAAAGAAGGAAAACATTAAGCATTCTTCATTACAACATAATGGATTTCTGGATCTTCCTCATTTTAAAGAAGAGTCTGATTTTTTTTTCAGGTCACTTCCACATCTTGAAATTCTATACCTCTCATATAAGGGCCATCAAAGTGACAGGGAAAGCAAATGAATAAAATGGAAAAGCAGATCTTTTTGCTCTACCTTGGAGGTAGAGAAGTTCTTTTCCCCTATGGCTCACACACCAGTGTCCTGGAGGTTGGAAGTAACTACAAAACAGAGGATACTCATACCTGAGGTTTGAAAGGCAGGAAAGAAACCAGCATTTACTTAGCTGCTATTAGGTGCCAGGTACTGGGCTTGGCCCCTTCGTAAATATTATCTCATTTTCATCCTCATGACAGTGCTGTAAAGTCAGTAGTATCACTCTTTTTTACACTTGCAGAAATGGGCTTAGGTTATGTAAATTGCTGCAGTAAATTGACTGAGTCAGAATTTGAACACAGGTTTTTTTCTGTTCAACTTTTCTTCATTTGCAGCAGCCTCATTAATTCTGCTCATGGAGAGAAATGGACTGTTTGCCACTGTCAATATACCCTCCTCATTGTGGTCACATATACATATTTTAATCCCCAAACACAAATGTCCAGGCTTGGGGGTGGGGAGGGGACTTTCAACAGCAGGAAGGAGACAGACAATGGGAGATAAGAGAGAAGGAGAGTAGAGCTTAGTGTTTAAGACCCAGATTTAAAGCCTTGCCTCACCACTTTTAGCTGTATGCACTTGGGCAAGAAACAACCTTGGTGAGGCTCAGTTTTCTCCCTTGAAAAACAGGGATAAATAGTATTCATCTCGTAGGGTGGTTGTGAGCTTTGCTGAGAGTGCCAGAAATATGTTCAAGCACAGAGCCTGGTGCTCAGGAAACCTTCTCTGTGGTTACTTTTATTTCCAGAGGACTCTGTGTTCTGACATATCATTGGAGGTTTCCAGACAGAAGTGTAGATTACTGATTGGGAAGGCAGCTGACAGGATTAACCAATCCAAGTCAGAACACACAATATGGAGCGAGAGCATTTATACCCAGGGCTCCAAACTCTCCTCCTGAGGATCGTTGGAGTTTCCAGAGCTGGACTGAAGTGCCAGCTGCTCATTGACAATAATGAAAACGTTTCCCACATGGCAGATTGTTGATATATTTTCTCAATTACAATTTTTTCTCCCATAAATATTATTAAACATTTGGTGCCTGCTACTATTTATTCCTTCATCCAAAACACAGTTTCTGAGTGCCTTCTTTATACCAGGTACTATTCTTGGCACTGGGGAGACAGCAGTGAAACAGAAAGGCAGACAAAAATCCCTACCCTTATGGAGATTACATTCTAGCGGGGGGTGGGGGGAAGAGATGAAAAATAAAATAAATAGATAAAATAGATGGTATGTCAGTGATGAGACCTAAGGAGACAAAAGCTGGGCAAACGGGCACAGGGCATAGAAAGTGTGGATGGGGTTTCAAATATTTGGTAGGGAAGACAAGGAAAGCCTTTCTGAGAAGGTGACATTTGACTTGAAGGAAGTAAAAGGGAGGATAATTCCAGGCAGAGAAAACAGCAAGTCCAAAGGCCCTGAGGAGGGAGCATGTTAGGAATGTTCTAGGAAGTCAAAAACAGCTAGAGTGGCTGGCTGAATGAGTGGGAGACTGGTGATGGGGCAGGAGGGGAAGGTGGGAACAGGGGAAGGACAAGGTAAGACCTTGCAGAGATGATTTCTTATAGATGAAAAAATGAGTAAGGAACTGTCAAATGAGTAGAAAACTTAGAAATAATATATTTCTTAAAAATGTTTCAGGTACTGATATTATGGTGGTTGTTATTAATATTTTTATACAAAGATGTACACATATAATAAAGCTGAAAGTTTTCACTGGCAAAGTGGCTGTCACTATTTAATGGTGCACCTCAGAAGTCCCCATGACTTCCAAGTCCTTTGCCATCTTAACAAGTTGGACAACCATAGCTAGTAAGTAGCAAAGTTAGGACTAGAACCTGGGCCTCCTGACTTCCAGACCAGGATTTATATGTCCCTCCTTCATGCCTGAGGTGTGTCCTGCAACACAGACTCACTTAATACCAGAATTGGAAGTGGCCTTGGAAGTCAT
Organism: Physeter macrocephalus; assembly: GCF_002837175.3. Classification (NCBI taxonomy): domain Eukaryota; kingdom Metazoa; phylum Chordata; class Mammalia; order Artiodactyla; family Physeteridae; genus Physeter; species Physeter macrocephalus. The sequence continues at coordinate 108,180,568 of NC_041234.1, forward strand.
CTAATCCAACTTTCTCCTTGTAGAGACGGGAAAACTGAGTCACAGAGAGCAAGAGTAACCTATCAAAGGTTAGCCATCGTGTCAGTGATATAGCTCGAATTAGACTTCAGATCTTTGCTCCTTATAGGCAGGCTCTGCACGCAGCTGTTGTTTTCGAGGCAGCTATGGCTAGGAGAAAAGTTAGTCACCTCATACCCTGGACTGTGGCCAAGGATATCTAGGACCTCATGGGGTAGAAATGAGCTGATTTTAGGGTATGAGGTAACTAAAGACCCTGGGCTGATGGATTGTTGCAACTAAGGCAGGGCCTGGTGTTAAAGGGAGCCTGTGTCTTTCAGGGGCTGGGAATAGGGATAGACCTGGTGGGTGTATATTCTAGAACGTTTTTGAACATCTTAAGAAGACCACCCATGAAGGTCATATGTTTTCTTGTTGATTTGTGTCTTAGGTGATGTGCAGATGTGTCTGGAATCTGTTTAGCTGAGAAAATACCATGCGGTGGCAAATGTTCTTGCTGTGTGGGCTGAGCTTGTTGCTTCTTGCTGCCACCAACCTATGTTGAACCTTTTCTTGTATTATAGCAAGTTGGTCTAAGATGGGCACGTGGCAGGAAGAGAGAGAAACTTCTGATAACCGTCTGGGGTAGCCTAGATGTTAGGCCGGTGTGTGCAACACAGGTTCACTCAATATCAAAACTGGAAGTGGCCTTGGAAGTCATCTGATCCTGCTTCCTTCTTGTATAGATGGGAAAACTGAGTCACAGAGAACAAAAATGACCTGCCAAAGGTTAGCCATTGTGTCAGTGACATGCTAGAACTAGGCCTCAGATTTAACTTTGTCCTGTGTACTGGAAAGTGTACTTATCGTCCAGCTTGCAGATGCTACCATAACATTTCAGGTAAGGAGTAAGCTCCGTTCATTATTAATATTTGCTTATTATTAGAAACTTCCAGTTGATTGTCTTGATCTCACAGACAAAGAAATGTCTCAGGAACTTTCCTAAGCTTTGTTGGGGGTGTGCAGTGATTAGTTCCAGGGTCAAGTTCCTTTGTCCACAACTTGGAGGTTGACCTGGGTTTTGGAGGGGTGGAAATGGGGCCAACAGGGGTCAGCAAGAGGCTGCTACTCTGGAAAACCTGTCTAATGCCTAGCAGTGTGGGATTTAGCCAGGCCTGCTTCCTGGATGTCTTTCCACTCGTGAGTGAGCACTTGTTGGAGCTTACATCCCTTCCTTTTTTTTCCTAGCCCTCTCTCTCATGGAAGCTTGAGAAGCAGACATCACACACCCCGAAAAAGCCCACATCTGCAGTGGAGGTGCTGGGAGCCCACTAGTGAGACAGCTGTGAGTCCTTAGACATGTGTTAGTGCTGATGGCTTGGGGCCAAGTGAAATCCCAGCCTCCAATCATGTGGCTACCCTCTGTAAAAGTTGGCTGTTTGAAAGAATGCAACAGGAAAATCAGAAACGCCTGCACACTTTTCCCTGTTGCCGTTGGTACCGAGCTGTAGTTCAATGCTACTCAAGTCCCAGTGATGTTAGGGAGATCCTTTAATATCATTTTGAAACCCAGACACCTGGTTTTGCCATTTGTAACCTCTCATGACTCATCGCTGTACTCCACTCACCTCTGAGATGAGAGTGGCTTTCCCAGCTGGAGGTTGCCTTTTTGTGGATTGTTGGTTGGCTGCATTTCCAGAAGGGAGTAAAAGGTTCATGGCTTAGGTGTTATCTTGAACATCAGGACAAAAAAATACAGAATAACACAACATTGCTCTGTGAAAACTGGAATGTGGTTATCTTGCTTCTGGGAAAATGTCATATCCTGCTCATCAACAGATAAAGCGAAGAGTCCGGGGTATATGAAATACGTTTGAGGCACTCTGCAAACCCCTTTTGCAGAGGCTGTAAACTAGCTACAAATAGACATACATTCTGTTCTGCTGCAGCTCCTTTATGAAAAGTAATGGCACCAAAAACTGTGTGGGGAGGTGCTTGGAACTGACACTATTGCATTATTTTCAGAGAACTGCAATGCGTTCCGCTTGAACAAAAGGAAGTTGGGTTGTGATAATATAATTCTGGATTCCATGGAATGTTGTGGCTCAGAGAGGCAAGAGATAAAAGACAGAGAAACAATATAGTGGTAAGTTTCAGGGGTTTTATTTTATATTAAAACATCATTTTGTCACAAATATGGACTTAATGTGCATAAAAGAGCATTATATTTCTGTGCATCAAAATGGAAACATGCTTACCAGGCTGTGCTTTGTATTATCTGAAAAATACCAAGTGCTCCTCATCATAGCCTTTGTCCTAAAAGGCTTGCAAAATTATTCCAGAAAAGGTGCATTGGCAATCAATGGCTGATTACCCACAGGGAAATAAATAGCCCTTTTGATGAAACTACCTGAGAAACCTCTTTACTGGCAGAACATATGTCCATAGCCCATTGCTCTGTGTCCGTGCACGTTTCTTCAATTATGGACCAGGGTGTGTGAGGTAGAGAGCCATGGATCCATAGGCCAGACACAATTTATGCAGATTTGCCCAAGTTTACGTAGTAGTTTGTTATTCAACACAAAAGCAGCCACCATAGCAACCTCAGGATCACAAAATGCTTATGGTACCTCTGAGGGACACATCATTGTCTTGCAAAGATGTTTGAAGTGCATGAATCTTCCACAGCCACATACTTCATCTTGCCCTGTGCGAACTGGAGAGCTGCATGGCTAAAGGGCTTCTTTTTGGTGTGATCTTAACGTCCCATTAATGCACCGTGTGTGTTAAGTAACCTGGCTAGCAGGCGGATTTGCTCCTCTCTCGCAGTTTGTTTTTCATTTTCATTTCCTTAATGATTTGAAAAATTGTTTTCAAAGGTTCCTCGGCCAGGGCCCAGTGGCACTGTGCTTGGCCTGGCTTCCTTTGCTGCCAAAATGCAGACTCTCTGCAGTGTGACAGAACAAGGCTTTTGAGCTGCTAACTGGTGAGGGCTACAGTAATGAGCTCCAGCTGTGGAGTGCAGGCTCCAAGGAATTGGAGGGGAGCCCAAACGGAGAGGCTCTGGTTGACTCTGGGAAGCCTGTCTTTTGGTGCCCTTATCTTCCCTGTTTTGGTATCCAGAACCTAGGCCGAAACTCCAGCTGGTACCTCTGCTTCTGAAAATCCATAGGGACCTGCAAATGTGGTTCATGTGTTGGACACGGCAGACTCGCAGCCCGCAGGTCTTGGCTTTCACCTGTTCAAGGCCCCATAGTGGAGTGCAGATAACTCAGATTTCTGAAAAACAAATGACAATCCCTGATGTGAGGGGTCTGCAGGTTTGTAGGGTCTGCAGATACTCCCACAATAGCCTGATTTCAGACTACCAACAGCTTAACAACTGGCTCACAAAACTGCTGGAAATTTAACAAATGGCTCCAGCACACTGTTGCCCCAGGTTATCTCATTTGCTATCTGCAGATGATCTCATGATCTCATGGATAGGTTGGTGTCCTCAACCCCATTTAACAGAAAAGAAAACAGGCCCAGAGGATTTAATGCAAGGATTCTCAAACGTTACTGTGCATACGAATCACCTGGGGATCTTGTTAAAGGGGGAACCTATGATTCTGCATTTTTAACAAGCTCCCAAGTGACAAGTTTCCACAGTTAATTAAAGGTGTAGTCAACTTACTGGAAAAGAAGGCGAGGAGGCTAAATGATGGTCTCTCACAACTGAAAAGTCACACTCTGCCCCACTCCTCCAAGCCATACCCTTTGATTCCTCAATCAATTCCACTCCTGCAATGTTTAGGGGCCCTACTGGGCCCTCCCAGCAGCCACTTGCAAAGGACTGTAGGACACAACATAGTCTGCCATTTCAGGCAGAAGTGGAGCTGGTTTTCTCTCCAGTGCTCACAGGTTAGTAACAAAACTGCTTGCTTGAGGGCTGTAGGAAGGCCTTTTGCAATGCCCAGTCCTAATCATATAAAGCAAGCCCTCTCTCTGCTTGAGTTGGGTCACGTTATGTGACTTTGGGGGTACTGCACCGCTAGGAATTTTCTCAAATTCCACATTTTCACTCCTCTCTGGATCTTAGAGGAAAACCTGTTGCTGTACAGGAGCCCAAAGTTGATGCTATTTTCTACTCACCTGACAGTTATAAACTTAGGGGTCAAACCCAGCAACCCAGAAAACAGTTACAAATGAGCTAATATGGGTCCTGTTTTCACTCAAATTTATCACCTAATAATGAAGATTTAGATGGACTGGAGAGATGACTGAGTGGAGAAACTCAAGCTAAGGAGACTCTGTGTCTAGGATGGTTCTAGATTCTGAGAAGGACAGATGACAGTGTTCCTGACCTCAGAGCCAGGCAGGCAATGCACACTCATGGAACAGTTATGGTATGAGCCATTGTATGGTACCAAGTCCAGTTGTGCAGTAAGATTTAGATTATGTTTGTTGTACAGAATGCTGAAATGTGTAAAGGCAGGGCTACCGTCTAGACTGCCAGAGCACAATTTCCAAAGGAATGTTCTCCATCCCTGTTTTAAGACTTTTCATTCAGTCGGGCAATCAAGAGATTCAGACGTATCCAAGATATTTTCTAGTTAATGGAATGCACGAGCAAAGGATTCTTTTCTTTTCCTTTGGAGATTGTCTCACAATCAAAACCATCTTTCTAGTAAAATGACTTTATTCTGATACTCAGCTCCAATTCTTTTTTTATTTTCTTCTCCTGAGTCTGGATAAAGCAAGCGACTCATGATGATCCATTTATTCGCTGCCAAAATATATGTTTGTTGTTACAGAGACATAATCTTAACTGTGTCTCTCTCCTTTTCTTTATCACCTTACCAATTCCATTCTGTGTCTGGTACAGGAATACCTTTGTGTTTACAGGGCGTGATAGCACACAGGCACGTATCTTCCCCTTCCTACCTGTGGAAATTCTCCTCATCCTCTCAGGCCCAATTTGAAATGCTGTATTCTCTGGGAAGCCTTCCCCAATCCCCGCAGTTAGTTGGAAATTATTATACTTTCCTCAGTCTGCAGCCTTGTGACTCCCCTTCTCAATGGTAGGTTATATTTCACTCTGCCTTGCATTAGAGGTAATTATCTCAATATCGTTCCCCTTTTCCCACCTCCAGCCCAGCTAGGATGTCAGGTTTTAAGGCTGTTAGGTCCATAATAATTATAATTATTGGTTACTTAACACGTACTAAGTACCAGCCATTTTACAAGATAGTATTTTAAAACTTCAAAATAACGCTCTGTCAGAGGCATTGTCATCCCATTTCATTGAGGCTCGGTGAGGTCAGGCAACTGGTCTCAGATCTCCCAGCAACACTTTTAACCTGACCCAAAGCCCACATTCCTTCCATTCTACTCCCCAGGCATATGCTGTCTCTGAGGGCAGAGACTAAGGCTTCTAGCCGGAGTAAGTTTCAGCGAGTTGTCGAATGAATATGTACATGAAGAAGTATGTGTTACTCTGCTCATGGTAGCAATAATGCTAGAAAAAGGGCCTACCTCCAGGCTAATAACCCTTCTCTTGTGGCATCCCAGGTGGGTCACTCAGGTCTCCTTTCCCTCAATCCTTGTGTCCTGTGCTATGTCCCCAGTTGTCTGTTCCTTTCCTGTCAGTCACCTAGCTAAATTTATAAATGAGCACACTCCGATGCTATTCTGTTAATGGATGCTAGTAAGATTAAAAAAATGTACTCATTCAACATTTACATAAAAATATTTAATGTTTAGTGCCAGGCACATAAGAGGGACCTTATAGAATAGCCATTGAATAAATGCACTAGAGGTGGAGCAGAACTGTTTGTGGCTGTAAATGAAGGGGACACAGACATAGTTAGGTTAGAGCTATTTTCTAGCAAGCACATCTAGGTACCAAGGACCGTGCTAAATCGGGAACACCAAGATGACTAAGACAGGCAAGGTCTCTGCCCCCATGGAGCTTACTCTCTAGTAGGTGACACATTTGCATTTTACACTAAGGTCTACTTGAATCAGTGGTCTAATCTAAAGGACTAGGTTAGAAAAGATATTGTAGGGCAGGGGTAGGAGAGATTAAAATTACCATGTAGGAGTTCTTGACATTGTACTTCATTATGAAGAAGATTCTAGGCTTGAAGTGTCCATAGGGGCTTCCCCTTCCTTCTCCTCTTAGTTCAGTTATTCTCCACTGGAGAAGGAAGTGGAGACATACCTCCTTAGGGGGTTGTAGCATCATTTGCAGTGAGTGCTTTTATCAATAAACAGTTGTATAACCACCAAGTAAAAATATTCTCACCATAAAAAGCATCTGATAATACCAGTGTTACCTTCAGACTTTGTCTCAGACCCATTCTCCAGAAGTAATAACAATTAAAGTTTCTTCTGTCTCTATCCAAACATTTTTATCTCTATTTACAAAATCGTATGTACATATACACATACATAGTAATTCTCTTTTTAATAGAAAAGCAACTGTTTTCTATATATTCTTAAGTAAATAGCTTTTGATTTAACAGTATATCTTGGATGTCATTCCATGTTGCTACATATAGATCTACATTCTTCTTCCTTAAAAAAAAAATGAACCTGTTCCTTTTAAACTGCTGTGTAGTATTCTATTGTGTGGAGGTACCACAGTTTATCTAACCATTTCTATACCGATAGGTATTTATTTAGGTTGTTTACAATTTCTTTACTCTTATTAACAATGTCACAGTGAACGTCCTGGGCAATGTGCCTTCTGCACATGTGTATCAGTACTTCCCTAGGGTAACTATGCAGAAGTGGAATCGTTGGGTCATGGGGTATGCACGTCTAAAATATTGCCATATTTCCCTCCAAAGTGGCTGAATCAATTGACATTATCACCAATAGCGTATGGATGCCCTTTTCCTTTATCCTTGTCCAATGGATATTATAAATTTTAATTGTTCCCAAGTTGATGAATATAAAAATTAGCTTCTCATTCTATTTAAAAACATTCTGGGGACTTCCCTCGCAGTCCAGTCCAGTGGTTAAGACTCCGAGCTTCCACTGCAGGGGGCGCAGGTTTGATCCCTGGTCAGGTAACTAAGATCCTGCATGCCACAAAGTGCGGCCAGAAAAACCCCAAATTCTGATTGTTAGTGAGTTTTTACATCTTTCTTTTTTTAAAGTTATTTTTATTTTATTTATTATTTTTAGCTGCGTCGGATCTTAGTTGTGGCACGCAGGCTCTTCGTTGCAGCACACGGGGTTCTCTCTAGTTGTGGCATGCGGGTTTTCTCTTCTCTAGTTGTGGCGTGCAGGCTCCACGGTGCATGGGCTCTGTAGTTGTGGCGCATGGGTTCCAGAGCACATGGGCGCTCTCTTGTTGAGGCTCATGGGCTTAGTTGCCCCGCGGCATGTGGATCTTAGTTCCCTGACCAGGGATGGAACCGTCGTCCCCTGCATTGGAAGGTGGATTCTTTACCACTGGACCACCAGGGAAGTCCCCACAACTTTTCTTTTCTTTCTTTTTTTTAAAAATATAGATTTATTTTATTTACTTATTTGTTTGAGTTTTGGCTGCGTTGGGTCTTCGTTGCTGCGTGTAGGCTTTCTCTAGTTGCGGCGAGCGGGGGCTACTCTTCGTTGCGGTGCGCGGGCTTCTCATTGCGGTGGCTTCTCTTGTTGCGGAGCACAGGCTCTAGGTGCGCGGGCTTCAGTAGTTGTGGCACACGGGCTCAGTAGTTGTGGCTCTCGGGCTCTAGAGCACAGGCTCAGTAGTTGTGGCGCACAGGCTTAGCTGCTCTGCGGCATGTGGGATCTTCCCGGACCAGGGCTCGAACCTGCGTCCCC
>NC_041234.1:108188573-108207009 GCF_002837175.3 Physeter macrocephalus
CTCGCACCTGCGTCCCCTGCATTGGCAGGCGGATTCTTAACCACTGCGCCACCAGGGAAGCCCCCCACATCTTTTCGTATGTTTATTGGCCATTTGGGTTTCCTCTTCTGTGAATTGCTTGTTCATATCACTTATTTATTTTTGTTCCTCATTGGAACTCTTTGTATACTCCAGATATCAATTATTTGTTATACAGTATATGTTGAAATTATTTTTGATGTCTGTCATTTTTTAACTTTGCTTACTGTGTCTTTTTATGTACAGAACTTTTAACATTTTTTGCAATCAACTTTGCTTATTTTGTGTTTTATGACTTAGGAATTTTTGCCTTGCTTTAGAAGGGCTTTCCCACCTCAAGAATATGAAAACATCCTCCTGTATCTTCATATAATATTTATATTTTTTAACCTTTATATTTAGTTCTTTAAAACATCTGGAATTTATTTTTGCATATGGTATGAGATAGGGATCTGACTGTTTCATTTTCTGAAATGAATAGCCAATTGTCCTTATATCATTTCCTGAAAAGCCCACTTCTACCCACTGATTTTAAGTACTACCTTCACTACATACTAATATTTTCATATATACACAGGTCTGTTTTCTCACTCCATTCTGTTGCATGGAGAGGGCTTTATCAAACTACCCATTGCCACAACCATTGAATGGAGTATTTTCATGGATACTGTTGATCCTTTAATACTTATTTCATTCTCTCAAAGGAAATTCTTAATTCTAGTCAGAAAAAAACTTTGAAACTAGGTAGTATACGAATAAAAATATTTTGTTTGAGAAAACTGTATCCACATGCAGTGACCTGAGTTACTTTATCCAATAAGAAATTAATCATTATAACAGAAGACAATAAAAGAGATAAGATTACATACTGGTTCATGTAACCACATTCTGATTTTCCCCACTAATATGAAAGGATATGCTGAGCACATTTTTATGTTAGAAGATATTGAACTTTATACTTGATAGATTGACCTAAAGGACTCACGACTGTCCTATTTTACTCACATCTTGAAAGCAAATCTCACCCCAGACATTAACTTTGATAGAGGTCCTTTTGGAGACAGAGGTAAGAAAAAAATAAATCTGCAGAATGCAACGTAGTATAAATGGGGGAAAATAATATTCAGAGCACCATTTTTTGTAAGCACAGAAAAAAATATAGAAACATTTATAGCGATGATGGAAATTGATTCTCCAAAATGATTATCCATCTATTAAGCAGGAAAGTTACATTTTGTCTCAAATGTTTGTGGCTTTCGTATAGGAATATGTTAGTTTTGCTTTTGCTTAGGAGACCCATACGTTATGTGGATGTTCCTCATGGAAGATGATGAACTTTATCTTGGGAAAAATAATGGTGGTGTTGTAGCTTTCAGTGGTGGCCTTTTGGTTTTTGATGCACAGTGGGTGACTTAGTGTCATATTTTTTTAAGTATAGGAACATTGAGTCAGACAATCGTGGTTCTAGTTCCAGTTCTGCTGTTTACTTGCTGTGTGACTTTGGGTAAGTCATGTATCTCTTTGAGTCTCCATTTTCTTATCTGTTCAATGGTGGATCAAACCACTAGCCTTCCTATTTCACCTCAGTGAATCAAATTATTATGAAAATCAAATGAGGAAATGAACAGAAAAAAGCTTTAATCACTGTAAAGATGAAATAAAAAAGAGATTATTATTAAAGGGCACCTGAAGAATATGCTCTGATGGTCTTCAAACACTCCAAAGCATCAGGAAAGGGGCCAAATGGAGACGGGAAAACAGCCATGAGAGAAAAATGGGAAGAAATCGAAGAGGAAGAAGGTCTGTAAGCAGAGAGCACAAGCTCTGAGGAGCATCTTAACCTCTTGCCCCTTCCCCCTTGTAACAAACCTAACAAAAGGGAGCCTCTAAGTGGTGCATAATAATATTTTAGTGTAGTAGTTAAGAACTTTGAAAAAGTAGGTCTGATTCTAGTGTGCTGGGAGTATCAAGGTATTGAGGGGTGGCGAGAGGAAAGCAAAACTTACTGGGTGTCTCTACCACAGGGCAAGCTCAGACGCCACATACTTTATATACATGATCTCAACTTGTCCTATAAAGAAACTTGCAAGTCTGGATCTTAACCCCATTTTACAGATGAGGAAATTGATTTGTGAATGTTCTGTGCCCCCTACTGGCTAGCACAAAGAACTGACCTGTCTCTTCCCCACCAACTCCTTTCTTCTTCCTGAGGGGTCTGAATCCCCTACATTTGTCTATCTACTCATCTTTAATTGCTTAATTACACCTCAGGTAATCTCTCCTTCGTACATATACACATCTCTATGCTTTTTTACACATCTTCTTTCTTCACCTCTTTCTTCTAAATGTTGTCCTATCACCTCAAGAAAAGTTGTTTGTCCTCAATTTCTTTGAGCCTTGGTTTATTCATCTATAAAATAGGACAACTCACAGGCTAGATTTGAGGCTTAAATTTGATTATATATGTGCAAACATCTTATAATCTATACACCTATGCTCTCTAAATTTAAATGTAAGATATTTGTTACCTTTCTCTAGAGAATGTTCATTATTGGAGAAAGATATTTAGTGGGCTGCCACAGGGTTTTGTCCTGGACCATATTCTATTCAAATATATATCAATAATTGGAAAAATGTCATAAAAGTGTGCTTAGTAAATTTATATATGTGATAAATCTGAAAATAATTATAGAAATTTTGACAGATTGGAACAATTGATTGAAATTAGTGAGATTATATTTAATCAAAATAAGTGTAAAGTTTTCATTTAAGTTCAGAGGATTGCAAAAGTACAGATTAGGGGAAAACTGAACCTATTGGTATTAATGGGAAAACACTGTTTTGGTTGTGTTAGTACTGTAATGCACCTGTTAAAAAACCCAGGAATCATGTAGGCCACATTAATAGAGATGGATTGTCCAGGTCAGGGGTGGTGATGGTTCCACTAACTCTTCAGAGACAAGCTGAACTAGTGTGTTATGCTAGTTATGGGCATTAAAGTTTAAAGGACATTCATAATATAGAAACTTTCAAACATACACAAAAGTAGAGAAAATAATATCATGAATGTCCGTATACTCCTCTCAAATTAAACAGTTATTAACATTTGCTACTGCTTCATCCACCCTCCTTTAGCTGTCTTTTTTTTTTTTTTTTTTTTTTTGCCACACAGCATGTGTGGTCTTAGTTCCCCGACCAGGGATTGAACTCATGCCTCTGCAGTGGAAGCCCAGAGTTTTAACCACTGGACCACCAGGGAAGTCCCCCTCCTTTAGTTGTCTTGCTGAGTATTTTAAAGCAAATCCCAGACTTCCTGTCATTTCACTCCTAAGTACATCAGTATGCATCTGTAAGAAAACATAGGCATTGTCTTATATAACCACATGGCATTATCACATCTACCAAATTAACAATAATTCCTTATTATCATCTAATATCCAGTCCATGTTTAAATTTCTTAGGTTGCCTTGGAGACAACTGGTTTTTTCAAAATAGCATCCTATCAAGGTTCACTACATTTGTTAGTAATGCCTCTCAAATCTCTTTGAAACTAGAGCAGTCTCCCCTTCATTACTTCCTCTCGTTGTCTTCTTTTAAAACCAATCAGTTGTCCCATCTTATATTATGGATTTCCTGATTGCTTTTTTGCGGTGCCATTTACCTTGTTCCTCTATCCCCCAGATTTTCTCTTCTCTTGGCACTAGCTTTAAAGGTGTGATTAGATTCAGGATGTAAACATTTTTGACAAGGCTATCTCATGGACCCTTCAGTGTACTTCCTATTGCATCCCATCAGGAGTTACACAATGTCTGGTTTATCCTACTCTTAAGTGATGCTACAATTAATCGGTGGGCTCAGGTGGCAGCCATCAACATCGTACTTTTCCAAAGGGTCATAAACAAATTGGAGTTTGGGCCAGTGAGGCAGTCTGATGGTGACAGGATGGAAACATTGTGGTGTCAGGACTACTTGAAGAAACTGGGACTTGGTGATTGTATTAGTTTTCTACTACTGCCGTGATAAATTACAATAAATTAAGCACCTTAAAACAACACCCATCTATTATCTCAAGAGTTCTGTAGGTCAGAAGTGTGGGTAGGCTTGATTGGGTTCTTAGACCAAAAATTAAGGTGTTGGCAGGTCTGTGTTCCTTATTAGAGGCTCCAGGGAAGAATCTGCTTCCAAGTTCATTCAAGTGTTAGCTGAACTCAGTTCCTTCTGGTTGTAGGGCCCAGTTTCTTTGCTGGCTGCCATCTGGGACCAGTCTTTGATCCTAAATGTTGCCCTATTCCTTCTCACGCTTTCCATGTGGCCTCCCTTCAGCAATGGCTGGTTGAGTTCCTCTCAAGCTTTGAGTCTTTCTGACTTCTCCTGCTGCATCTCTCTTGCCTTCAGTTGGAGAAAGTTCTCTGCTTTTTAAGGGCTCATGTGATTAGATTGGCCTCACCTGGTTAATCTAGGTTCATTTCCTTAATTTTAAGGTCCTTTACTTTTATCTGCAAAATCACTTTTGCTGTGTGACGTAACGTTCGCATTTCCAGGGATTAGAGCCCTGACATCTTTGGTGGACCGTTCTGCCCACCACAGTGAGGTTAGGGGTGGTGGAGTTTGCCAACTGGCTTCAAATATTCGCTTCACAGTCATAGGGGGGCCGGCTGGGATGCGATATAAAGCAAGACTCTCTGAAGACCTCAGCTGTATGGTAACAGAATGGCCTGACCAGTGGCAGCATGTAAGCAGAGGCTGGCCAGCCCCTATATCAGCTATGTGGGAGGCAAGCCCCTGCAGTGGGTCATAAGTTGAAAGTATAAAACAGTGGTTGAGAGCACAGACTCTGGTTAATACTGGTTAAGAGCCAGACTACCTAAGGTTGAAACCTGGGTTTGACCTTGGCAAATTACTTAATGCCTCTGTGCCTTAGTTTTCTGATCTGTAAAGTGGGGATAATAATCGTGTCTTCAAGGGTTGTTCTGAGGTTTGAATGAATAAATACTGAATTGAATGAGTTAATAAAATGTGCAAAATATTTAAAACAGTCCTTGACAAGAATGAGCACTTTATGTGTTAGCTATTATTTTCTGAAAGGAATGAAAATCTGTCAAAGTCACTTGGAATTTCAAATTCCTGTAGACATGGAAAGTGATGTTTTGCCATAGTTGTTTCCATCATTTTGTAGTGATACATTTGCAAAATATTTTCTTAACACACAGATTAATAGACTCTTGGTTACAAAAAAAATGATTATATATCATCACAAAGTAAAAATTAGATGAGTTTATTTCATATTTCCAAAGAAACAGGAAAAAAATCCAAAGTCCTTTACATGATATTCAAGATCCAGCTTACCAGCCCAAGCTTACCTTATAGTGCAGCCTTTGGTCTGGCTACAGATTACCTCTGGGCCTTAGCTCATGCTGTGTTCTTTTTTTGCCTGGAATGTCTTTTTCTTATATCCTCCACTGGTTCTCTCTCTACACGTTCTCCAATACTTGGTTTATTTTTTAAAAAATATTTATTTATTTATCCATTTATTTTTTTTTTGGCTGCATTGGGTCTTAGCTGTGGAACTCGGGATCTTTGTTGCAGCATGCAGGATCTTTTGTTGTGGTGCGCAGGCTCCTCCTTGCGGCATGCAGGCTTCTCTCTAGTTGTGGCATGTGGGCTCCAGAGTGCCTGGGCTCTGTAGCTGCGGCGCGCAGGCTTAGTTGCCCCGGGTCATGTGGGATCTTGGTTCCCCAATCAGGGATTGAACCCGCGTCCCCTTCATTGGAAGGCAGATTCTTAACCACTGGACCACCAGGGAAGTCCCTCCAATACCTCGTTTAAATGATTTCTTTTCCTTGAAGCTTTTTCTCAGTCCCCCAAATCAAAATCCATTTTTCTTCTACTTTTCTGCTTATACTTATAATTTGTTATTCACATGTATGTTTTTCCTGTTAGCCTGTAAACTTATTAAGGGCAGGGCTTCTTTAATTTATCTCTGTGTCTCTGTTCGGTGCAGCTTTGTTATGGAATATACTCAAATATTTGTTGACTGTGGTCTACTAGAAAGACCACTAGACTTGGAGTCGGAAAAGCTCCCTTGTTTTCTTTATCTAATATAAACTTTGTGTCCCAGCTTTGCTGCTAAGTAGCTTGTGTAACCTTAGGCAAGTTATTTAACTTTTCCATGCCTCAATATCTCCATCTTTAAAAAGATCATAATTATACCTATCTTACAGGATATTAGTTTATAACTTGTGTGGAAGTGCTTAATATTGCTTAGTACGATGTATGGCACGTAGAGACATATAGTTTCTCCTCTCTAAGGTATGTACCATTAAACTCTGAACTGTAATTTAATGATGGTCAAACACAGAGAATTACAACACTAAACTCAGGATCATTGTCCTGATTATGAGATCTCTTATGAGGTTTAACATGTTTTTCCCCCACAAAGAAATCCTTTACTTTCAAAATAAAGATTCCATTCATTATCTTTGGAAGTCAGTTTATTCAATATTTTCTAAAGGCTAATGTTGGGTAAATTTAGATAGATGGGTAGATAGATATATAGAAGCATAGATAGAAATATATAGAAATATTTCTCCAGCAATTGTAGGTTTATAACTGGCTATATAAAAATATGAAATTTCTGCTTGATAAAAATACCATGAATCATGTTCTTAAAAATCCAATAAATGGGGAAAATATTTGCAATGCATACAACAGAGGGCTAACATTATAAATATACAGAGTGTTCCTAGAAATCAATATGTAAGTAAAATAACTCCATAGAAAACTCTAGGTAAAGCATATGAACAGTCATAGGAAAAACGAATATAAATTGATAATAAAGATAGAAAAGATGCTCAATCTCATTTATAATTAAAGACAGTCAAAGAAAATAATATTGAGATAGTATTTATTTTCCTCATCAGATTGTCAAATATTAAGTTGGATAAAAGGCCAGCATTAACCATGGTGTAGGGAAATGGACATCTCATACATTTTTGGTAAGAGAGTAAGCTGGGCAATCTTTTTATAGGATAATCTGGCAGGATCTGTGACCAATTAAAAGGTCAGGTACTCTTTGACTCAGAAGTTCCACTTTTAGTAATTTTCTTAAAGATAACTGCACATATGATATACTCATTGCATCATTAATAATAGCAAAAAATTTAATAAACTGGAAATAGCCTAAATATCCATCAAAAAGCAGCTGTTTAAATAAATTATGGTACATCTATGTAATGGAGTACTTACTAGCCATTAAAATGAATAATCTATATTTGTTGATATGGAGAAATGTCTAATAAATATTAAGTACAAAATCTTAGGAGTAGAGTGTAATTTATTTATGTAAAAGAACATACATATATCTATATACCTGTATGTATCTAGTTTATCTGTTGAAGAACACACAAGAAACTCATCCCCCACCCTGTTGCACCCCTCTGCTTTTATAGTACTAGAGGGTATGCTACAGATTATCTAGCAGATTTCTGGCTGCTCCTGAAGGAGTCCACCCTGACTTTCAAGAGGCTCAAACATAGTGCTGTATAATAAAAGGCCCACTCTAGCTGGATGTTATGTTGTGGTCTGTTCTTGAAGTTAAAAACAAAGATAATTTTTCACTTGAAGTGATGAGGAAAGACTTATAAGGTCACCTAATCAGGAAGCCGCTTGGCTTTGGGGGCAACAGTGAACCTATTTTCATCTAGTGTGAGGGGAAGTGAGGGGCAGGGAGAAGAAATCTCGAGGTCAGAAAAGTGCTGGGAAATACTCAGCAGCACTTCTGGTGTAGAATAATGCCTTGTGCGATTCAGGCCTGCCTACCAGCTTGGCTCCTTTCCTGCTAAAAGTTGTAAACTCAGAAAATCCATTGAGGGCGTTCCCCCCCATTTCATGAGAATTCATCTGCACATTTTTAATGAAAGTCATGGAATTTCAAGTTATAAGGGACCTGAGAGGCCATGAGGAACAGTGGTTTTCATGATAAAATCCTATAACACAGAGGTATTCATGTGACAAGATGGGATGAATATTACCCACTTATTAAATTAGCTGAAAAATTAGATGAAGGAATTCTGTCACTCACTAGGTAGCTGGAGTTCATTTTATTCCTTAGGGAAGCTATTCCTCTTGATTCTATAGAAAGGGAGGGTCTGTCTCTTTCCAGTCTTTCCTGGCCCTTCCCTTATACAAAGGGCAGTAGTACAAGAATATTTCCCAATATATTTAAAAATTATTTTGTCTACTTCTGTGATTTCAGAGAGTTGTTTTGGGATAAGCATGCATGAAGGAATCAAAGTGGCCATGAGAGTGGGCAAAAGCAAATGTAGGTTTCATTTCTTCCTCCAGTCCTGTAGTCATCTGACTATGACTGTTGATGTCTCCATCAAATTTTAGAAGTCTGCAATATCTGCCATGTATAGTAGACAAATACCCAGGACCTCAAGTGAACTAATGAGCAGCTGCCCTGCAACAGAGCCCATCATGAGAACTTGGAGCATTGCATTATGTATTTCAACAGGGCAAATAAATTAAAGAGACCAAACAAAACTGCTGTTAAAGCAAGGAAAATTATTAAGATAAGGACTAACTGAGGAAAATTTCAAGTCTTTCTGCTCTTTTCTTTTCATTCTGTTTTCTTGTGCTAGATGCTTCCTTCCCCCTTGGCATAAGGCAGGTAAAAGATGTTTGTGGAGTTAAACAAAATCATCAGGATCTTGACATTTAGAATGATAAGAATAAGCCCTTCAATCAGTGATACTAATGCCGTAAGTACCCAGGCACTCAGTCATTAAATGAAGATAATTTTCTGCTACAGGGAGTCAGGATGCTGGCCATACATTATTTAAGCAGGAAAGACAATGGGTCCTCATTTTATGTCGAGTCACCTTTTCTATAATCTGCCCTCTGCCCCAGGTTACTCCAAACATGGGCAGTTGCTCTTGTCAAGTTCTGAGCTCTCTCCAAGTTTTACCTGAAAGGCATTTCTATATAACAACAAGAATGAGAAGAGTAATACTACTTACCAATAGGAACAGCTTCCATGTGCTATGTGACAAGTGGTATATTAGAAGTTTTCTATGGTACCTCATTTATTCCTCATATCGACCCTGGAAGATTAGCTTATTTATTCCCGTTTTACACTTAGGAAAACTGAGATACAGAGAGGGAAAATATCTTAACTGAGGTCACTCAGCTAGTAAGTTGGAATCTATATTCAGGTCTATGCTGAATCTAGATGTGCTCTTCTAATAATACAGCCTATTACTCCACAATCTCCACTGTCTCTGTGTGTGTGTGTGTGTGTGTGTGTGTGTGTGTGTGTGTGGCAGGAAAATGGAAAGGAAATAGTTTTACTGGGCTTAATACAGATATCCAATGAGACAGAAACTAAAGAGGCACCATATATAACATGCAAAATGAATATTGAGTGCCCTAAATCTCCCCAGAAGAGATGAGAGCTGGCTGTCTTGTCTGCTGCCCACCTGTTAGAAATAACCCTCCAAGAAGGGCTCTTTCCTTAACGTTGCTTTTCTTTAAAAAATTTTATTGGAGTACAGTTGCTTTACAGTGTTGTGTTAGTTTCAGATGTACAGCATAGTGATTCAGTTATACATATACATATATTCATTCTTTTTTAGATTCTTTTCCCATATAGGTCATTACAGAATATTGAGTGGAGTTCCCTGTGCTATACAATAGGACCTTGTTGGTTATCTATTTTATATATAATAGTGTGTGTCTGTTAATCCCAAGCTCCTAATTTATCCCCCCACCCCGTGTTTCCCCTTTGATAACCATAACTTTGTTTTCAAAATCTGTGAGTCTTGTTTCTGTTTTGTAAATAAGTTCATTTATATCATTAAAAAAATTAGATTCCACATATGAGTGATATGATATTTGTCTTTCTCTGTCTCACTTACTTTACTTAGTATGATAATCTCTAGGTCCATCCGTGTTGCTGCAAATGGCATTATTTCATTTTTTTATGGCTGAGTAATATTCCACTGTGTATATGTGTACCAGATCTTCTTTATCCATTCCTCTGTTGATGGACACTTAGGTTGCTTCCATGTCTCGGCTATTGTAAATAGTGCTGCAATGACATTGGGGTGCCACGTACCTTTTGGAATTCTGGTTTTCTCCTGTTATATGACCAGGATTGGGATTGCTGGGTCATATGGTAGTTCTATTGTTAGTTTTTTTAAGGAACCTCCGTACTGTTCTCCATAGTGGCTGCACCAATTTACATGCCCACCAGCACTGTAGGAGGGTTCCCTTTTCTCCACACCCTCTCCAGCATTTATTGTTTGTAGACTTTTTGATGGTGGCCATTCTGACCGATGTGAGGTGATACCTCATTGTAGTTTTGATTTGCATTCCTCTGATAATTAGTCATGTCGAGTATCTTTTCATGTGCTTTTGAACATCTGTATGTCTTCTTTGGAGAATCCTTAAAGATTCTTGAGCCCTAGATAGTGAACCTTGAACCTTCTTCCTCACCGTGCTTCTACTTGTGCCAACTTTGGTCTCACTAGCCACTTTCACTGGCCATTCCCCAGGTAGGCCTCCTACTCCTTCCCATGTGAGTATCACTGCTCTCTTCCATTTTCCCAAATCTCCACCCTCATCTGTTTCTCCCTAGATTGTGGTTTCTGTGACTGTCATCTCTTATATTTTGCTATGTAGAAAAGAACTCTTTGAGGTGCAAAAGCAGGTTCTTCTGGAGCATTCCACCTGATCAAATGCAATCTCCTTGTCAAAGGAAGCCCATAGAAGTCAGCTCTGGGTGTGTTTGCAAAATTGCCCTTTGATAATTTGGAGACCTAAGCTTGAGTTTCTGTAGGGAGCTCTGTGGGACCAAAATAGTCCTGGGAATGGTTTCAAAACTTTATTAAGATAAAAATTTGTAAAGAAATGCTCAAAAGATCTTACTTCTCATTATAGATTTTGTAAAGAGATGTACTTACAGGCCATTCAGTATGGGCAAAGAAAAAGTAGGGAGAAAGAAAATGTTCCATCTAATTAGCTGCCATAGGCAGAATTTTAAGATAGCCCCCAAGATTTCCCTTCCCTGGTATATATGCCCTGTAATCTCTCCTTGGGTGTGGGTGGGATTTGTGAATATGAAATGCTTTCACTCTTGTAGTAAGGTTATGTTCTATGGCAAAAGTGAAGGAATTGTGCATATGTAATTAAGGTGTCAACTCATTTTACTTTGAATTAATCAAAAGGGAGGATATTTGGGGGTGGGCCTGACCTAATCAGGGGCACCCTTTAAAGAATGTCCAGGCCTTCCCTGAAGGGAGAGGTTTGGAGCCAGAGAACTGCTTTCCTCCTGGCTTTGAGGAATTGAACTGTTGTGTTGTGACGATCATATGGCAGGGAATAGCAGGCAGCCTCTGGGAGTAGAGGGCCTCAGTTCTTCATCTACAAGGAATGGAATTCTCCAATAACCAGTGAGCTCAGAAAAGAACCTCAAGCCTCAAATGAGACCACAGCTGCAGCCTATGCCTTGCTATAGCCTAGTGAGACCCTGAGTACAGAACCCACCTAGACCATGCCTAGAGCCCTGGCCCATGAAAACTGTGAGATAATACATGGATGTTTTTTTAAGCCACTAAGTTTTCAGCAATAGAAAATTAATACAGTAACTTTGCATTTTCTCTCATTCTTTTCAGGATTATGTACCCACCATGGTAAGGAGCATTCTGTATGTGCAAGTAGACAGAACAACACAGTCCACAGCGTTATTCAGACATGCTGGGGCAATGGTATTCACTTAAAGGAGTAGTTCTGTAGCTATAGAGTAAAATCAATGAAATGTCAAAGATCAGTGACCTTGCTGAAATGATATCTGGAGGAAATTGGTAATGCCTGGCCTACAACTTCTTTGCTTTAAATCAGGGACTTATAATGTCTCAGGACTATACTACTCTTATACTCCATTTTACTCACCAGCTTCGTATTCAGTTTAACAACCAATTTACAAGCATGATTTTGACTTTCAAGTATTCATTACTGTTTGATGTTGTGGCTGTCCCCTCACAAAATCACCGTTTTCCCCCCTTAATCTTGGCCTCATCTCTACCTCCTTTCTGTCTGTCCCAAAGATGAGCATTTTCCTTTCAGGTGTGTATATGTATCTGTTTTTTCAAATTTAATCTTGTGCCTGGGGCATCTTGTCATATCCTCTCCTGGAGTAGTAATACTTATCTTTCTGCAAAGGAATTGTGGAGGAAATATTTGTATATGCCGTACTCCAATAAAATGTTTCAGACTTTCAGGCTTAGTTTTTCAGTTATTCACTCTGAACAAAATTAGTGAACTTCCATTTTCTCAAATCTCCATCTTTCTCGATTTCTCCCTAGATTGTGGTTTTTGTGACCGCCAGCTTATATATTTTTCGATGTAGAAAAGAACTCAGGTCCTTCTGAATAAGTCCATCTGGCCAATTCAGTCTCCTTGCCAAAGAAAGCCCACAGTAGTAAACTCTGGGTGTGTTTGCAACATTGTCCTTTGATTTGTGCTCCAAAGACAGAAGATAATCCTATTCTAATGTGATGAGGCTTTAAAAAGTAAGCTGCCATAGAAAAGTTGTGCTGTTCTTATATGTTTCTGGTTAATGTAGTTCTTTTAAAAACTTTTTTATTTTAAAAATTTAGGGGGGTGCTTCCCTGGTGGTGCAGTGGTTGAGAGTCCACCTGCCCATGCAGGGGACACAGGTTCGTGCCCGGGTCCGGGAAGATCCCACATGCTGCGGAGCGGCTAGGCCCGTGAGCCATGGCCGCTGAGCCTGCGCGTCCGGAGCCTGTGCTCCGCAACGGGGAGAGGCCACAACAGTGAGAGGCCCGCGTAACGCAAAAAAAAAAAAAAAAAAACATTTAGGGGACCCAGGGAACTATATTCAATATCCTGTGATAAACCATAATGGAAAAAAAATATGAAAAAGAATGTAGATATATGTATAACTGAATCACTTTTCTGTACAGTAGAAATTAACACAACATTGTAAATCAACTGTGCAATAAAATAAATTTTAAAAATAAATTTAAAAAATAAAATAAATTTTAAAAAAACTTAGGGGAAAAACTCAAGCGCAGCAAGATCAATGGTTGTTCAAGGGGAACCTTTTTTTTTAAGCTTCAAGACTAGTAAGGAAATGTGTCAGAACACAGTCACTGTGTCGCTAAGGAGTACAGAAAAAAATAAGACATCTATGCATTGAAAGGGAGATTGTCATCCAGAAAGACAATGAGATTCATCCCATTAATGGAAACATGTAATTAACAAGCTGCTGGATGTCAGTCTGTAGCGAAAACCATGGCTCGGGCTCTTGCTTCCTATAGAGTGGCAGTCTTGTCACTGCCTTCTGGCCCCCGGTGGGGGTAGTACAGATACCAGTACAAAGAGGAAATCAGCCTCCCACCCTCATAGAATCTTTGATGCTTAAAACTCCAGTCCAAGTTATATGAATAAGTAGACATGATTGACATTCTCCTACTGGACTGTAATCTTTTTCAATTTCAGTAAATAAGTTTTTGCTAGCCCTATTAACTAAAACAATAATCACAAACGAGGGAGGGTAGGAGTCGAGATGACAGAATAGGAGGATGCAGAATTCATCTCTCCTCACAAGTGCATCAAGAGTACATCTACAGGGACTTCCCTGGTGGCGCGGTGGTTAAGAATCGGCCTGCCAATGCAGGGGACACAGGTTCGAGCCCTGGTCTGGGAAGATCCCACATGCCATGGAGCAACTAAGACCGTGTGCCACAACTACTGAGCCTGCGCTCTAGAGCCCGTGAGCCACAACTACTGAGCCCACATGCTGCAACTACTGAAGCCCGCGTGCTCTAGGGCCCATGTGTCACAACTACTGAGCCCACATGCTGCAACTACTGAAGCCCGCGTGCCTAGAGCCCGTGCTCCGCAACAAGAGAAGCCACCGCAGTGAGAAGCCCGCGCACCGTGACGAAGAGTAGCCCCCACTCACTGCAACTAGAGAGAAAAGCCCATACACAGCAACAAAGACCCAATGCAGCCAAATAAATACATTAATTAATTAAAAAGAAAAGAATACCTCTACAAATGGAACAGTTCTCATAGAGCACCTGTTGAACATTAGCGGAAGACTTTGGACACCTAAAAGGATAAGAAAAAATCCCCTCACACCTGGGTAGGACAAAAGAAAGAAGAAAAAAAGAAAAGAGGAGTCCAAAAAGGGACAAGTAAACCCTGGTGGTGAGGAGTTGAAGCTGAAGGTGAGCAGAGGTCCCCACACTCAGAAAAACTCCCTCACGGTGGGGAAATCAGCTGGGACAGAAAAGGACCTTCGGGGGATCAAAGGAGAATGCAGCAGATGGTCTGTGGAAGGCAGGACAAAGTAAGAACTGCACACATGGTCTACACCGCTGCTCTGCGCATTCCAGCCAGAGTCGTGAGTTGCCTGTTGTGAAGGGGGGCTGGGTGCTGTAAAGTGGGGTTTGGAGCATGAACCCAGGGAGGGAACAGCTGTTGGCCGTGCAAAGACAGCCTGAAGGGACAGGAGTAAGGAGCGCCACAATTGGAAAAGTCTGCAGAAAAAGCCTGGGACAGCGTAGTAGCAAGGTACCATTGCTGAGTGGCACAAAAGGGGTGGAGACGCCATTATAAGCCCTCTCCCCACCCACCAGCTTTGGTGGGCACTGGGAGGGGACCCCCTGAGAGGACCTGCCTGGCCCTGGGCTCCAGGGGCCTGAGCCACGCCCATCCCAGAGCCTCCCTGGGAAGCAGCCCTGGGTGCCCCTGCCTAGGATGAGAGTCTGCCAGTGCTAGTGTGGGCTGAGTGCTAAAATGTGGGGTTGGGAGAATGGATCCGGGGAGAGGACCACCGTCGGCTGCGTGGATACAGCAGAGGGGATGAGAGTGAGGGGATGCGTTGCCAGGAATGCCCCTAGAGGAAGTGTGGTCTGCTTGGAAAGTGAGTTGCCATTGTTGACAGGCACATGGGGGCGGCACCACCCCCGTCCCCCCACACCAGCCCCTGCCTCCGTGGGCACTGGGGGGGACTCCTACCAGAGCGAGCACGCCACAGTCTGTTGCAACTGCCTGTTGGTTCCGTGGCCGCAGGCAACTCACAGACACCCCAGTTGTGGCTGCCATAGCCCTCTCCAGCTTGAGTGAGTAAGTGTGCCCCAAGCAGCCGCTGTTATCACTCCCTCTTGCCTGGTCAAGGGACAGACGCCTGAGGGTGGTGCACATGCGAAGGTGGGGTCAAAACCAAAGCTGAGGGCTTCCCTGGTGGCGCAGTGGTTGAGAGCCTGCCTGCCGACTCAGGGGACACGGGTTCGTGCCCCGGTCCGGGAAGATCCCACATGCCGTGGAGCGGCTGGGCCCGTGAGCCATGGCCGCTGAGTCTGCGCGTCCGGAGCCTGTGCTCCACAACGGGAGAGGCCACAGCAGCGAGAGGCCCGCGTACCACACAAAAAAAACAAAAACAAAAACAAACAAACAAAAAAAACCAAAGCTGAGCCCCAGAAAAAACAAAAACAAAAACAAAAACAAACAAACAAAAAAAACCAAAGCTGAGCCCCAGAGGGGGTGCGACTAAGGAAGAGGAACGGAAGTCTTTCCACGCAGCTGCACAAGCCACAGATTAAATCCCCGAGATTGGCTTGGTAGATTCTGTGTCTGTGGAATACCTGAATAGACAATGAATGTTCCAACCATTGAGACTGGTCTAGCTTCGCAGCAGTGGACTTTGGGGGCAAGTACACACAGGAGCCGGGCCAGGTCAGAGTCTGAGCTGGCCCCACAGTACCCACAGCAGGTCCAGAACCTACCTAGAGGTATTGGAAGGCCACCTGGGGAGGCGGGGATTGGCTGTGGCTCCATGTAGGAGCAAGGATACTGACAGAGGAGGCCCCAGGAAAATACTCATCACTATTATTCTTTTTTTTGTTTTGTTCTGTTCATTTGTTCGTGTTGTTGCTTTTGTTATTTTTTATCTTTTATTTTTAATTTTTATTAAAAAATTTTAAAAATATGTATATATTTTCTTTTTTAAAAAAATTATTTCTTGGCTGCGTTGGGTTTTCGTTGCTGCACACAAGCTTTCTCTAACTGTGGCGAGTGGGGGCTACTCTTTGTCGCAGTGCACGGGCTTCTCATTGTAGTGGCTTCTCTCTTGTTGCGGAGCACAGGCTCTAAGCACGCGGGCTCAGTAGTTGTGGTTCGTGGGCTCTAGAGCACAGCCTCAGTAGTTGTGGGGCACAGGCTTAGTTGCTCTGCAGCGTATGGGATCTTGCCGGACCAGGGATTGAACCCATGTCCCCTGCATTAGCAGGCGGATTCTTAACCACTGCGCCACCAGGGCAGTCTCTTATTTTTTTATTGTTTTGTGTTTTTTTCTTGTTTTTGTTCTTTGTTTTCTATTTTATTTTTATTTTTTCAATTGTTTTATGTGTATATTTTATGTTTTCTTCGATTATTTGTTTGCTGTTTTTGTTTTATTTTTCATTTTTTGTTTTTGTTAGTTTAGTCCTTACTGACTGTTCTCATTTTTGAATTCTTCGGTTTGTTCTCTTGTTTCTGTTTTTGTTCTTTCCCTTTTCTCTGTATGTGTGTGTTGTGTTGTTGTTGCTGCTGTTTGTTTGCTGTTGTTTTTGCTGTTTGCCTTCGGTTTTGTTTGTCTGTTTGCTTTCTTTTCTTTTCTTTCTTTTTTTCCCCTCTGGCTTCACTGTGGGGCGTGTGGGCTCTTGGTTCCATGGCAAGTGGTCAGACCTGGGCCTCTGGGGTGGGAGCACCAAGTTCAGGATGCTGGACCACCAGACAATTCATGGGCCTAGGGAATATTAATTGGCATGTGTGCTCCCGGGGGTATCCATATCAACACCAAGACCCGGCCCCACACAGCTGCCTGCAGGCTCCAGTGCTGGACACCTCATGCCAAACAACCAGCAAGACAGGAACACAGCCCCACCCATCAGCAGACAGGCTACCTAAAATTGTACTAAGCTCACAGACAACCCAAAACACACAAACTGACATGGCCCTGCCCTTTAGAGGGAAAAGACTCAGCTCCAACCACCAGAGCAGAGGCACCAGTCCCTCCCACCAGGAAGCCTACACAAGCCCCTGGACCAATCTCACTCACCAGGGGGCAGACAACAGAAGCAAAAGTAACTACGATCCTGCAGCCTGCAGGAAAGGAGATCATAAACACAGTAGGCTAGACAAAATGAGATGACAGAGAAATATGTTGCAGATGAAGGAGCAAGGTAACATCTCACAAGACCAAATAAATGAAGAGGAAATAGGCAGTCTAACCTGAAAAAATTCAGAGTAATGATAGTAAAGATGATCCAAAATCTCGGAAATAGAACGGAGAAAATACAAGAAATGTTTAACAAGGACCTAGAAGAACTGAAGTGCAAACAAACAATGTTGAAAAACACAATAAATAAAATTTAAAAATTGTCTAGAAGGAAACAACAGAAGAATAACTGAGGCAGAAGAACGGATGAGTGACCTGGAACATAAAATAGTGGAAATAACTACCGCAGAGCAGAATAAAGAAAAAAGAATGAAAAGAATTGAGGACAGTCTCAGAGACCGCTGGGACAACGTTAAACGCACCAACATTCGAATTATAGGGGTCCAAGAAGAAGAAGAGAAAGGGAAAGGGCCTGAGAGAATATTTGAAGAGATTGTAGTCGAAAATTTCCCTAAAGAAAGGAAATAATCAAGTCCAGGAAGTGCAGAGAGTCCCATACAGGACAAACCCAAGGAGAAACACACTGAGACACATATTAATAAAATGAACAAAAATTAAATACAAAGAAAAGATATTAAAAGCAGCAGGGGAAAATCAACAAATAACCTACAAGGGAATCCCCATAAGGTTATCAGCTGATTTTTCAGCAGAAACTCTGTGAGCCAGAAGGGAGTGGCAGGACATATTTAAAGTGATGAAAGGCAAAAACCTACAACCAAGATTACTCTACACAGCGAGGATCTCATTCAGATTTGACGGAGAAATAAAAAGCTTTACAGACAAGCAAAAGTAAGACAATTCAGCACCACCAAACCAGCTTTACAACAAATGCTAAAGGAACTTCTCTAAGTGGGAAACAGTAGAGAAGAAAAAGACCTACAAGAACAAACTCAAAACAGTTAAGAAAATGGTAATAGGAACATACATATCTATAATTATCTTAAATGTAAATGGACTAAATGCTCCAACCAAAAGACACAGACTCACTGAATGGATACAAAAACAAGACCTGTATATATGCTGTCTACAAGAGACCCACTTCAGACCTAGGGACACAAACAGACTGAAAGCTAGGGGATGGAAAAAGATATTCCATGCAAATGGAAGTCAAAAGAAAGCTGGAGTAGCAATTCTCATATCAGACAAAATAGCCTTTAAAATAAAGAC
>NC_041234.1:108207341-108273078 GCF_002837175.3 Physeter macrocephalus
ATGGACTTAATTGATATTTATAGGACATTCCATCCAAAAACAACAGAATACACTTTCTTCTCAAGTGCTCATGGAATATTCTCCAGGATAGATCATATCTTGGGTCACAAATCAATCCTTGGTAAATTTTAAAAAACCTGAAACTGTAGCAAGCATCTATTCCAACCCCAACGCTATGAGATTAGAAATCAATTACAGGAAAAACTGTAAAAAATACAAGCCCAATGGAGGATAAACAATATGCTACTAAATAACCAAGAGATCACTGAAGAAATCAAAAAATAACTAGATACAAATGACAATGAAAACGCGATGACCCGAAACCTATGGGATGCAGCAAAAGCAGTTCTAAGCGGGAAGTTTATAGCAATACAATCCTACCTCAAGAAAAAAGAAGCATCTCAAATAAACAACCTAACCTTACACCTAAAGCCACTAGAGAAAGAACAAACAAAACCCAAAATTACAGAAGGAAAGAAATCATAAATATTAGATCAGAGATAAATGAAAAACAAATGAAGGAAATGATAGCAAAGATCAATAAAATAATAGTTGGTTCTTTGAGAAGATAAACAAAATTGATAAACCTTTAGCCAGACTCATCAAGAAAAAAAGGGAGAGGACTCAAATCAATAAAATTAGAAAAGAAAAAGGAGACGTTACAACTGATACCATAGAAATACAAAGGATCATAGGAGACTACTACGCACAACTATATGCCAATAAATTGGATAACCCAGAAGAAATGGACAAATTCTTAGAAAAGCACAACCTTACAAGACCGAACCAGGAAGAAATAGAAAATATAAACAGACCAATCACAAACACAGAAATTGAGACTGTGATCAAAAATCTTCCAACAAACAAAAGCCCAGGACCAGATGGCTTCACAGGTGAATTCTACCAAACATTTAGAGAAGAGCTAACACCTATCCTTCTCCAACTCTTCCAAAATATAGCAGAGGGAGGAACACTGCCAAATTCATTCTACAAGGCCGCCATCACCCTGATACCAAAACCAGACAAAGATGTCACAAAGAAAGAAAACTGCAGGCCAGTATCACTGATGAACATAGATGCAGAAATCCTCAACAAAATACTAGCAGACAGAATCCAGCAGCACATTAAAAGGATCATACACCATGATCACGTGGGGTTTATCCCAGGAATGCAAAGATGCTTCAATATACGCAAATCAATCAGTGTGATACATCATATTAGCAAATTGAAGGAGAAAAACCATATGATCATCTCAATAGATGCGGAAAAAGCTTTTGACAAAATTCAACACCCATTTATGATAAAAACCATCCAGAAAGTAGGCATAGAGGGAACTTACCTCAACATAATAAAGGAAATATATGATAAACCCACAGCCAACGTCGTTCTCAATCAATGGTGAAAAACTGAAACCAGGGCTTCCCTGGTGGCGCAGTGGTTGAGAGTCCGCCTGCCAATGCAGGGGACACGGGTTTGTGCCCCGGTCCGGGAAGATCCCGCATGCCGCGGAGCGGCTAGGCCCGTGAGCCATGGCCGCTGAGCCTGGGCGTCCGGAGCCTGTGCTCCGCAACGGGAGAGGCCACAACAGTGAGAGGCCCGCGTACCACAAAAAAAAAAAAAACAAAACTGAAACCATTTCCTCTGAGATCAGGAACAAGACAGGTTGTCCACTCTCACTACTGCTATTCAACATAGTTTTAGAAGTTTTAGCCACAGCCGTCAGAGAAGAAAAATAAATAAAAGAATCCAAATCGGATAAGCAGAAGTAAAGCTACCACTGTTTGCAGATGACATGATACTATACGTAGAGAATCCTAAAGATGCTACCAGAAAACTACTAGAGCTAATCAATGAATTTGCTAAAGTAGCTGGATACAAAATTAATGCACAAAAATCTCTTGCATTCCTGTACACTAATGATGAAAAATGTGAAAGAGAAATTAAGGAAACGCTCCTATTTACCACTGCAAGAAAAAGAATAAAATACCTAGGAATAAACCTACCTTAAGGAGACAAAAGACCTGTATGCAGAAAACTATAAGACACTGGTGAAAGAAATTAAAGATGGTACAGACAGATGGAGAGTTATACCATGTTCTTGGATTGGAAGATTCAACATTGTGAAAATGACTCTACTACCCAAAGCAATCTACAGATTCAGTGCAATCCCTATCAAACTACCAATGGCATTTTTCACAGAACTGGAACAAACAATTTCACAATTTGTATGGAAACACAAAAGACCCCGAAGAGCCAAAGCAATCTTGAGAAAGAAAAACGGAGCTGGAGGAATCAGGCTCCCTGACTTCAGACTGTGCTACAAAGCTACAGTAATCAAGGCAGTATGGTACTGGCACAGAAACAGAAATTTTGATCAATGGAAAGCCCAGATAGAAAGCCCAGAGATAAACCCACACACATATGGTCACCTTATCTTTGATAAAGGAGGCAAGAATATACCATGGAGAAAAGACAGCCTCTTCAATAAGTGGTGCTGGGAAAACTGGACAGCTACATGTAAAAGAATGAAATTAGAACACTCCCTAACACCATACACAAAAATAAACTCAAAATGGATTAAAGACCTAAATGTAAGGCCACACACTATCAAACTCTTAGAGGAAAACATAGGCAGAACACACTATGACATAAATCACAGCAAGATCCTTTTTGACCCACCTCCTAGAGAAATGGAAATAAAAACAAAAATAAACAAATGAGACCAATCCTACTACTGGGCATATACCCTGCGAAAACCATAATTCAAAAATAGTCATGTACCATCATGTTCATTGCAGCACTATTTACAATAGCCAGGACATGGAAGCAACCTAAGTGTCCATCAACAGAAGAATGGATAAAGAAGATGTGGCACATATATACAGTGGAATATTACTCAGCCATAAAAAGAAACGAAATTGAGTTATTTGTAGTGAGGTGGTTGGAACTAGAGTCTGTTATACAGAGTGAAGCAAGTCAGAAAGAGAAGAACAAATATCGTATGCTAACACATATGTATGGAATCTTAAAAAAAAAAGGTTCTGAAGAAACTAGGGGCCGGACAGGAATAGAGACGCAGACGTAGAGAGTGGACTTGAGGACACGGGGAGGGGGAAGGGTAAGCTGGGATGAAGTGAGAGAGTGTCATGGAGGTATACACACTCCCAAATGTAAAATAGATAGCTAGTGGGAAGCAGCCGCATAGCACAGGGAGATCAGCTCGGTGCTTTGTGACCACCTAGGGGGGTGGGATAGGGAGGGTGGGAGGGAGGGAGACCCAAGAGGGAAGAGATATGGGGATATATGTATATGTATAGCTGATTCACTTTGTTATAAAGCAGAAACTAACAACAAAAAAGAATGGATGAAGTACAAGGTCCTACTGTATAGCGTAGGGAACTTTATTCAGTATCCTGTGGTAAACCATAGTTGAAAAAAAGCAAAAATCCTACAGTTAACAAAAATTTAATGGGGAAGTATTTATTAAATTACCTTTGGATTTCAGCACAGTAAGTACATAAATAAATAGATTATAAACTGAAAAGAAAATTGATTTAAAAAAAAACAAATGAGGGAAAAGTGGTCTGCCAGCATACTTTATTGCTGTTAATTCTGCTACTGCCTAGACTGTATATATGATGAATGCTTCCTCTAGCACTTGTGTAGCTTTGTACAGTTTATATATCATTTCACATGTATTATCTAAGTTTGATTTTCATTCTCAAAACAATGCTGGAAAGTCAATATAATATGCAGGGCAGGTATTATTATCCCATTTTACCAGTGAGGAAACTGAGGTTCAGAGAAAGTTTAGCAGCTTTCATAAAATGGAGGGAAGATAGACTTTAAAGGGTCTTAATGAAGAATCCCAGTAATATGTGTATACACAGACATGCACTTGTGCTTACACACACACACACACGCACACCTTCCTTGCCTTTTGTTTGGCAACCTAAATGTATTTCCTTCTGGGCTGGACAAGTACTGATGATGACTGGGCTAGCTGCACTCCTAGAAAAGCATTGCCTGTGATCCAGGGAAAGACAGTGCTGTCTTTTCTCTGCCATGTGGTGGTTGTAGCATTAGGAATAGTCTAGTGGCCTGACATCATAAGAACTTGCTTTTTCTGCTTTGGGGAGCATACTGTAGGGATCGGATAGGGTAGAATTTGGGCATGGATACTCGTCTTTCTTTCCCTAGTCCCAGATTGTCACTTTGCCTCAGGTCCAGATTAGAGCTTCCCTATTTATTTGACAATGTGAATCAATTTACTGCTGTTTCTGAGACTGCAGATACAAGAAAGAAATAACAAAATGTATCCCTCCATTCTTCCATTCTTCTCAACCATACAGCTCTCCATTATTCACCCATTCCACTGCGTTCCAAACACTCAACTGAAAGCTGAGACTATAACTTGAAATAAGAAAGATTCGTGCTTCAGGGAGCTTACAGTTGAGAGGTTTCTTCTAAATGAGACTAAAAGAAGAGTGACAAATAATGGGTTTGTGAATAGTCTTCAGTGCATTTCCTCTTTCCACTGATGTATTCCTAACAGCCAAACAGTGTACACTCAACCCCCAGAGGAAGCGGTGAGCCATTTCTTTGAAGGCTCCTGTTTTACATGAAAGATTCATGTAAAAATCTGTATTTTACTGTATAATATGTGCGTTTATTTTTATAACCACTCCCTCTCCATCAATATCTAACGAAATTGCTTTTCCAGAGGGTGCTCCATGTTTATCCTATGGTTTCAAGTCACTCCCAGTGCATTGCGAGGTGTACATGTGTCCCAGTTTAAGTAGCTTGGTAACTGAAATCCAAGGTCACTTCTTGCTATAACCTTGTATGGACCTTGTATGAATAAAGTTCCAGGTCCTGATTTCTATCCTTTCTTGCCAGTATTTTCAATAAATCTCCATGTCCCACCTCCATCCTGCTCATTCTTCACAAGTGGCAAACACAATAGTTTTTTCTTTATTATAAATAAAAATATTAACATTTATTTGGGCACTTACTCTGCCAGGCACTCTGCTCAGTGTTTTATAGGTAAGTCTCATTTAGTCTTAAAATCTAGCTCATAGAGTAAACACTATTAAAAATTTTTTTATTGACTTGTAATTAACATACAATATTACATTAATTTCAGGTTTACAACATAGTGATTCAATATTTTTATACATTATGAAATGATCACTGAAGACCAGTTACCATTTGTCAGCATACAAAGTTGTTACAGTATTGTTGACAGTATTCCTCATGTGTACATTACATTCCTGTGACTTATTTATTTTATAGCTGGAAGTTCGTACCTTTTAATCCCCTTCACCTATTTCATCTCCCCCCCATGCCCCTCCCTTCTGTCAACCATCAGTTTGTTCTCTGTATCTATGAGTCTCTTTCTGTTTTTTTGTTTGTTTATTTGTTTTGTTTTCCACATATAAGTGAAATTATACAGTAATTGTTTTTCTCTGTTTGATTTATTTCAGTTATCCTAATCCAGGTCTATCCATGTTGCTGCAAATGACAAGATTTCATTCTTTTTTATGGCTGAGTAATATGCCATTGTGTGTGTGTGTGTGTGTGTGTGTGTGTGTGTGTGTGTGTGTGTGTGTATCTTTCTATCTGTCTATCTATATATATACCACATCTTATTTATCCATTCATTTATGGATGGACACTTAGGTTGTTTCCATATCTTGACTATTATAAATAGTGCTGCAATGGACATCTGGGTATATATCTTTTCAAATTCGTGTTTTCATTTTCTTCAGATAAATGCCCCAAAGTGGAATTGCTAGATCATGTGGCAGTTCTATTTTTAGTTTTTTGGAGGAAACTGCTTACTGTTTTCCATATTGGCTCCACCAATTTACATCCCCACCAACAGTGCAGGAGGGTCCCCTTTTCTCCACATCTTCACCAACACTTGTTTCTTGTCTTTTTGATAACAGCCATTCTGACAGGTGTGAGGTGATATCTAACTATGGTTTTGATTTGTATTTCCCTGATGATTAGTGATGCTGAGCAACTTTTCATGTGTCTGTTGGCCATCTGTATGTCTTCTTTGGAAAAATGTTATATTCAGGTCCTCTGCCCATTTTTTAATTGGGTTTTTTTTTTGCTATTGAGTTGTATGAGTTCTTTATATAGTTTAGATATTAACCTCGTATCAGATATATCCTTTGCAAATGCCTTCTCCCATTCAGTAGGTTGACTTTTTGTCTTGTTGATGGTTTCCTTCACTGTGTAAACACTTTTTTAGTTTGATGTAGTCCTATTTGTTTATTTTTACTTTTGTTGCCCTAGCTTGAGGAGACATTTAACAAGAAGGTGAAAGACCTATACTGTGAAAACTATAAGACATTGAGGAAAGAAATTGAAGATGACACAAATAAATGGAAATACATACTGTGCTCTTGGATTGGAAGAATCGGCATTTTAAAAATGTCTATACTACCAAAGTAATCTTCAGATTCAATACAATCCCTACCAAAATACCTGTGGCATTTTTCACAGAACTAGAACAAATAATCCTAAAATTTATGTGGAACCACAAAAGACCCAGAATTGCCAAAGTAATCCTGTGGAAAAAGAGCAAAGCTGGAGGCACAACCCTCCCAGACCTCAGACAATACTACAAAGCTACAGTAATCAAAACAGCATGGTACTGGCACAAAAACAGATACATAGATCAATGGAACAGAATAGAGAGCCCAGAAATAAACCCACACTTACATGGTCAATTATGACAAAGGAGGCAAAAATATACACTGAGTAAAAGACAGTCTCTTCGATAAGTGGTGTTGGGAAAACTGGACCACTTTCTTACACCATATACAAAATAAACTCAAAATGGATTAAAGGCTTAAATGTAAGACCTGAAACCATAAAACTCCTAAAGGAAAACCTAGGCAATATGTTCTTTGACATAGGTCTTAGCAACGTTTCTTTGGATATGTCTCCTCAGGCAAGGGCGATAAAAGTAAAAATAAATAAATGGGACTAAATGCTATTATAATCACCATTTTGCAGATGAGGAAATTGAGGCTCAGAGGTAAAGTAAATTTTATGATAAAACAGGACATTTCAAAAAATGTTTCAGATATGCTCCTGGTCTCTGAGGACTGCACTCCCAGGCTGCTGGGGTTACATAATACCTTTTCTTTACCATAGGAGCATTTGGTTAAAATATTTGCAGAAACAGTAGACTAGGTGATATTTAAGGTTCTCTTCAGCTCTGACATTCTATAATTTCATTGACCCTCTTTGCATTAATTATGTTGATTTTTCTTTCTACTCTTTGCTCACCTCAAAAATATACCCCTGTTTTGTCCATGTGCAGGAGATGGAGTATTGAATAGAGAGCACCATAACAAATCCTTGTGACTATTCAGATGTTACTCTAAAATATTTATCATTTTGGTAAATCTCAAGCTATCATAACAGCTCAGAGTGCAATAATGAATATCATGCTAGCATTACTAAAATAGATATAACTGAGAATGATGCTTGTTAAGCTCATAATGATTCTGTTCTCAAAGGACTTGCAATTCATCTCCTTTATGCTGCTTGATTGCTTACCACATCCTGCAGGTTTGGGTAGCCTCCTTTTTGTTTTCAGGTAATACATGATATTCACAAACTGTGATGCAGCCCTCATCATGCAAATCAAGAATGCAAACAGAGAGCTAGCTGACTGTGTGATCTGAATTTCCTGCTTGTTTAGAAGGACATAAACATGGGGAGAATATGGATCTGCTGTGTAATGGATTAAAAGTAATCAGACTTTTCATTCAAACTAAGTCAGGAAAGGTTATTTCAAAATGTCACTATACCTTTCATTTAACAAGATTTTTCTTAAATTACTAAGCTACTTGCTGAAGAATACTTATAATTTTTTTAAATTAAGGAAATATAGGAAAAATCAGTAATTAGAATCATTTCATTTGAAAAACTTTCTAAACAGAATGTTTTAATAGTTAGACATTATTCTGATCTTCAATAATACGTGTTATACATTCTGCAGAATGGTCCTGGGCACCTGTCCTCTTGCTAATGCTGGGTTGGCATGTATCTCACTCTTAGATTATCAGTTGTCATGGATTTGGGAGACAAAGCGAATAACGAATCTAAACTAGGTCTAATATAAAAGTTATTTCTCTTTGGTGGTTTAAAAGACACATCAGTTTCTTATGCTTATCGTTGTAAATCTACATTCTCTTTGTGTAGCAGATGTAAGAGTTTAGTTAGCTTGAGGATGTACTGACCTAATGACATGACCAAAAGTTGCTTTTCAGAACAAGCCCTGAGGAGGATTGGGGCTTGTTTATGTATTATTCGTCTCTTTCAAAAACAGAATGTCTGATATCCAAATTGATAACCTCCTGGGCCACACGATGTGGGCGACTTTCTGTAAATTTAATTATTTCCTCAAGGGCTGAAGCAGGACTTTGCCAAGTTATTTGCTTCCTTCCCTCAAAATCTTCCCCTACATAGCTTTAGCTTGTCTTTTGACTTTCTAGTATTCAGAAACATTTTTTTGTTATTGTTTTTGCACCCAGAGAATTTTCAGGTTAAGCTTACTCTACTGTTTCTTTTACCTGCATCAAGTTTGTTAATTGAACAATTTCAAGAATTTACACTGTCGTGGTTTAGAATAAGACTCGACAACACTACATTACAACTGGTTTTTGCTGAAGGCATCTCTGTTACCTAATGGTATATGGTGCCTTTGTTTGAATTGGAAAAGGGCCCCCTCCCCACAGACACAGTGCCAAGGAGAATGGAGGAAGGACTATGGATTTCAGCGTCCACTTGCTCTCCCTGCTAAGTGTCCTTGTGCGCTGAGCAACTTGCACAGCCATATGGGCGATCTGTGCTGTGTATACATAATACCAGTCCCAAGCTTTCCCTGAACCCTCCTGAAATGTTTGACTTTGAAATAGAGTTTTAGGCACAAGTGACAAAAGACAAATGGTCTCCTCTCTGCTCTCCTAGGATTGAGTATTGAACACTTCAGCTATATCGTTGGATCTTTTCTGCTAAATATTTCACATTCTAAATAAAGCCCTGTTCCGAAGATTGAAACCATTACTAAGCCTGCAGGAAGGGGGATGATAAAGTTTGCTTCTGATGAGAAGTACTCCCATGCTCTAGCAATGGAGGAGCTCTTTTATAAACCTTTCTTTTTCATAGCCCTTTCTCTAAATGTATTAAACATGGAGAAACAATTACAGAGGAAAAAACCTATGGGTCTGTTTATTGAATTATATTGTTCTTTGTAAACAATAGGTAAATGTGTGACACCTGAAAAAGTTCTGAAATTACTATATGTTACAATCACCATAGGTTTTATCTTATGTGAGTCTACAACAGGAAGTACAATAAACCTAACTTGTTTTCTTTCCTATATAAAATCCTCAGGAGTGGAATCCGCTGTATCTGCATACTAGCAGTAGGCAAGTATAGTCCATTTTAATCAACCTTGTAGGATAATTGTCTCGAAGACTGACCATGTTCAGGAATTACATGTCTAAATAAGTCACCAAAAAAATGTTCTTATACTTTGTTTTGGTTTACTCCCAATTAATGAAATCACAACTGTTAGAGGTAGAAAGAGCCGTAGAAATGATGCAACCAAATTTCCTCAGTTTACACAGGAGGCAACTGAAACCCAGTGAGGGCAATTGACTTGCCCAGAGTCATACAAAATAAAGAGAGTGAGACTGGAGCACAGGTCTTCAGATTCCCTATCCAGGCCTTGCTCTCTTCCCTTCCTCCTTTTCCCCTGTAATCCACGGGAATTAAAAATCCAAGTTGTTAACTATTTTAACTTCCTGGTTCAGGAATGCTACAAGAAAGGTGGGATTCGGTGGAGCTTTAGGGCTCTGTCCCACTCTTTGGTGGGTACAATTAATATTTACCCAATTTAACAAAAGTGTTAAGCAAACTGAGCCCTAAGTTTTCACTTCCAATCAGAATGCCACCTCTAAGCCACTCCTTTATAGTAATTCTAGAGCTATCACTGTCCTGGCTTCACAGTCTCTAGACTGTTTTATCCTAAATTCCTCCCTATTTACTTTAGCTTGGTCACGAATTAGTGTGGCTATACACAGGGTCTCCCAGTCATGGCATTATTGACATGTGGGGCTGGACAATTCTTTGTGGTGGGGGGGCTGTCCTGTGCCTTTTGGGCTGGTTAGCAGCATCTCTGTCTTCTATCCAATAGGTACCAGTAGCACCCCTTCCAACCTCAGACATTGCATAATGCCCCTTGCAGGACCAAGTTGTCCCTGGTTGAGAACTAGTGAACTCTATTTTATACTTCTCTATCATAGGCCCATCTGAAATTAAGCTAGCATGCTTTGTATATCCCAGTTATAAAAATGGATTTGTGTGAAGGCTTATGTTTGTATGTGTGTATATGGCATGGCTTAAGGTTGTTTGGATTTCTGCTACTTTTTTTTTTTTTTTTTTGCGGTACGCGGGCCTCTCACTGTCGTGGCCTCTCCGGTTGCGGAGCACAGGCTCCGGACGCGCAGGCTCAGCGGCCACGGCTCACGGGCCCAGCCGCTCCGCGGCACGTGGGATCCTCCCGGACCGGGGCGCGAACCCGCGTCCCCTGCATCGGCAGGCGGACTCTCAACCACCGCGCCACCAGGGAAGCCCCTCTGCTACTTTTTTAATGAGCTTGCCTAGGGTTGCCACAGTGACCAAAAGACAGGAACTATTTGTAGATGCCAGTGCCTGTAGATCTCAGATAGGAATGAAACTATGTTTATTGGCAACAAACTATGTACCAGGTTGCTTAGTACACATTACTATTTTTCCAGGTTTATTGGGATATAATTGACATACAACATTGTGTAAATTTAAGGTGTTCAATGTGTTGCTCTGATATATACTACAAAATGATTACCACCATAGTTATTAGCTGACATCTTCATCACATCACATATTTATCATTTACTTTTTGTGGTGAGAAGGCTTTCTGGTACTTGTAATCAAAGGAGTCTTAACTAACGTACTGCAAAGGGATAAAAATAAATATTGAATATTGTCATAGACTGAATTTCTATGCCCCTCCCAAATTCATATGTTGAAACCTAACCCCCAGTGTGATAGTATTTGGAGGTGGAGCCTTTGGGAGGCGATTAGGTCTTAAGGGTGAAGCCCTCATGGAAAAGATTGGTTCCCTTATAAAAGAGACTCCAGGGAGCTCCCTTGCCCCTTCTGCCATGTGAATACACAGGGAGAAGATGATCTTCTGTAAACCAGGAAATGGGTCCTCACTGAATCTGCTAGTGCCTTGATCTTAGACTTCCAGCCTCCAGAACTGTGAGAAATAAGTGTTTGTTATTTAAGCCACCTGGTCTGTGGTATTTTTGTTATATAGCAGCCCAAATGGACTAAGACAAAGATGCTCAGTGACTAGAAAATAATATGACCAGGAATAAGATCATCACGTGGAAATGTCATACGCAATTGTTAGAGGTGAGATGGTGATTTGATTTTAAGTTTTCCAGAGGTCAGAGGAAAACCTAACCAAATAAATTAATCATATTATCTCATAAGATGCAAGCAAATTCCTTTTTCAAGAGAAGGTCAGCTTTTTAGATTACTGGCATCTCTGAGAATTATTCTTTGGATACTTGTTAAAGAGAATAATTTCTTGGTACTAATGAAATGCAGTTTTCTCTTCTTATCCTTTAATACAGGCCAATGTCTTAATGCCAGCAAGCATTCCAGTAAAAGCAATCCCAAATACTGACATCCAAAGAAAAAATTCAGAATATGGTTCCTAAACACCTGTCTGTGACAGCTTCAACAGAACCCCCTGCACCTTCAATTGGAGGGGTGTCTGTGTGAAGGCATTGAGTACTAATTTCGTGTCATTTCATTTACTTATAAGCGATGACAGTGATGTAATGGGTACCGTGAAAGTTCACAGTGCACATATCTCATGATGAGTTGCCACCTAGATTCTCTGATATCTGAATCTAAATTTGGATAAAACTGATTATGAGGTTAGGCTCTGGGATCAAAACCTGGATCTACTATTTCCTAGATGTGTGGTTTTGTATAAATCTTTAATATTTTTGAACCTCAGTTTTGTCTTCTATAAAATGGGGATAATAGTAGTACCTACTTCGGAGGGTTGTTGTAAGAGTCAGAGAGAAAATCCATATAAAAGAGGTTGGTACATCATACATGCTCACTAAATACAGACATTGTTTTTATTTTAAGCTCTAAATTCTTAAACAGCTTCAGTGACTGTCACTCTACTTTCCTGGCCCAGGACTGGACAGTTTTCTTAAACATTGAGTTCTAACTTCCTTTGCATTGTGTGCTCTAGTATAAGGGATTTGAAATGATAACAAAGATACTATCTTTGAAGGTAAGATTTATAAAGTTCTTTCTCTTTGGTATATTTTAATTTCTTAAATTTTAGGAATAAACTTGCTTCATGCATTTTAAAAACAAAGATGGTAATTTCTCATTAACTGTTCATCTACAGTACAGAAACTAAAAAACAAAAAATTTTTTATAAAAATGGAAAATCAAAACCATGTGATCTCATACTCAAGGACTTCCAAGAACACATGCTGATCTGTAAATAAAGATATGTAGAAACAAGAATGTCCTCATACATAGAAAAATACACAAACTCAAAAGCAAAACAGATTGTCTTTCTCATCTAAATCTGATGGACTCAGAGTGAGATATAGATTAGCAGACAGTATGTTTAAAGTAGACTGCTGCTAATAAATCATGCAAAAGAATCATTCTTGAAAATTAACAGGCAGGATGACACCATGCTAACCCTAACTGCACCAGTTTTAGGGCCAAATTTAGAGGACTAAGGAAGAAAACACTCAAAGTGATTTTGTGGATAAGGGCTTTCTTTAAAACTTTTAAATTAGATTACTCCTTATAGATTATTATATAAATTATTATGGAGCCATAATCATCTTTCTCTTAATATAAGTAAAACTAAAGTAGTACTTAATTATAATACATTACTAGATTAAACCTTTTTCTTTTTTATTTCTTTCTTTACAGGCTGTTAACACAACCTTGATTTGAAGGCCAACTCTGCCACTTATTGCTATGAGGCCTTAAGTAAAAGTATATTTTAAATGCATTTTAAACCTTTACTTTTACTTTTTTCATTAAATTAAAGCATGTGCATAGTTTTAAAAATCAAATATTATTCAAAGCCTTATAATGAGAAACAGCAGTCCCCTGCCCTTTGCCTTCTCATTGGCTGGTTTATTTAGCGTTTAAAATTTTATCGTGTTTAAAAATTACAAAAGTAATATACAAATACATTTCCACTGGGAATGATTCAGGTCATAAGTACAGAAAGTAAACTGTTCAAGTACTCCTTCCTGAAGTAAACATTGTCATCAGTTTGATGTGAATCTTTATAATCCATTCCCTATGGATTTATATATATGTGTACTTACAAATTTGTTTGGTTACATTATTGAGATCACAGCATAAAAATTGTTTAGCAACTTTTTTTCCTCACTGAACAACATGCCTTGGAGACCTTTCCATGTCAGTGCATACAGACCTACTCCATTTCTTTTAACTACTGCATAATATAGATATATGGTTATTTAACAATTGGTGAACATTTAGGTGGTTTCCCACTTTTTACAACTAAAAATAATGCAGCAATAAACATCTTTGTCCTTGTTTCTTTGTATGCACACATATGCTGGGTCCAAAAGTATGCATTTTTTTTTTTTTTTTGCGGTACGCGGGCCTCTCACTGCTGTGGCCTCTCCCGTTGCGGAGCACGGGCTCCGGACGCGCAGGCCCGGCGGCCATGGCTCACGGGCCCAGCCGCTCCGTGGCATGTGGGATCTTCCCGGACCGGGGCACGAACCCGTGTCCCCTGCATCGGCAGGTGGACTCTCAACCACTGCACCACCAGGGAAGCCCAGTATGCATATTTTATATTTTGATAGCAACCAAGAAATTTCTCACTGAAGATGTCATATTCTTCTACAGGCTTCCAGCAAAAGCGGAAATGTTTATCAATCTGATGAACAAAAATATTGTTTTAATATTGCTTTCCCTGATAACTGGTGAGATTATTTGCATTTTTATATTTGTAATTGCCATTTAAATTTCTTCTTCTCTGAATGGTGTCCTCACATCATTTCCAAACCCCTCTTCAAAATAGATTTTTTGCTTTTTCCTTAGATTTTCTTCTGTATATCCTGGATATGAATCCTTTGTCATATATGTTGCATATTTCTCCTACTCTGTCACTTTCCTTCTTAACTTAGTTCACAGCATCTACTAATTAATAACATAATTAAATTATATAATTTATTGTTAAATGTATTGATTGCATAATTTAAAAGTTGATGCTGGAATAAGTTGAAACTCTGGGGGCTATTGGGATGGAATAAATGTATTTTGCATGTAGGAAGGACATGAGTTTTTGGGGAAAATGGCTGCAGTGCCATAGACTGAATGATTGTGTCTCCTTAAATTTCATATGTTGAAACCCTAACCCTCCAGTGTGATGGTGTTTGGAGGTAGAGGAACCTTTGGGAAGTGATTAGATTACTAGGGTGGCACCTTCATGAATGGAATTAGTGCCCTTATAAAAGATACTCCAGAGAGTTCCCTTGTTCCTTCCCCCATGTGAGGACACAGCAAGAAGATGGCTGAATGGAAAAACTCTGTTCCTTCACTCTCTAGTACTACTACACTCACACTTCTGGCCAAGAAATGTGTGTGGGTTTTTCCTACACCAAGGAATTCTCCAATTCTCTGCAGACGCCAGCTGGGTGTTTTATAATTCAATTCAATTCTGACACTATCTACCTGGAGTCAGTGTCAGATCCACAGGATAAGGGCTCAGTTCCACAAGACTGCCCGCCACTTCAGATGCCAGTTGCAAATCTGGGCCTCTGGTTCTTCTGACATCCAGTTATAAATTTAAGGTTCTCTTGACCCCCTCCTTGGGTTTGATAGTTTGTTAGACTGGTTCACAGAACTCTGGAAAACAGTTTACTAACTAGATTACCAGTTTATTATAAACGGATACCACTCAGGAACAGCCAGATGGAAGAGATGCACAGGGCAAGGTGTGAGGGAGAGGTGCAGA
Organism: Physeter macrocephalus; assembly: GCF_002837175.3. NCBI lineage: Eukaryota > Metazoa > Chordata > Mammalia > Artiodactyla > Physeteridae > Physeter > Physeter macrocephalus. The sequence continues at coordinate 108,222,475 of NC_041234.1, forward strand.
GGTTTTCCATGCTCTCTCCAGGTGTACCACCCTCCCAGCACCTCCATGTGTTCACCGACCTGGAAGCTCTCTGAACTCAGTACTTTCAGGATTTTTCTGGAGGCTTCATCAGGTAGGCATGATTGATTATTAACTCACTCTCTAGCCCCTGTCCCCTCCCTGGAGGATGAGGGTTGGAGCTGAAAGTTCTAAGCTTCTAATCATGGCTTTGTCTTCCTGGTGACCCACCTCCATATAGGAGCTATCTAGGAGCCCACCAAGAGTCACCTCATTAGAAAAAAAGATGCTCTTGTCACTCAGGGAATTCCAAGGGATTTAGGATCTCTGTGTCAGGAACTAAGGTCAAATACCAAATATTAGAAAAAAAGATTCTCCTAGCACCTTTATTGCTCAGGAAATTACAAAAATTTTGGGAGCTCTGGTCAGGAGCTTGGGATAACAACCAAAATGTATATTTCTTATTATATCACAATGGCTGCCTGTGAACCAGGAAGCAGGCCCTTACCAAACACTGAATCTGCTAGCACCTTGACCTTGAACTTCCCAACTTCCAGAACTGTGAGAAATAACTGTTGTTTAAACCATCTACTCTATGGTATGTTTTCTGGTAGCAGCCCAAACGTATTAAGACAAACATATTTCTCGTAACATGGCAGTTCTAGTAGACAAAATATGTAAGACTATAAAGAATTTGAATAATATAATTAAGAAATTTGATCTAATATATATGCAGACAACCTTGTACTCAGAAAACAGCATACAGGGCTTCCCTGGTGGCTCAGTGGTTAAAAATCCACCTGCCAATGCAGGGGACATGGGTTCGAGCCCTGGTCCGGGAAGATCCCACATGCCACGGAGCAACTAAACCCGTGCGCCACAACTACTGAGCCTGTGCTCTAGAGCCCGTGCGCCACAACTACTGAAGCCTGCGTGCCTAGGGCCCGTGCTCCGCAACAAGAGCAGCCACCGCAATGAGAAGCCCACTCACTGCAACAAAGAGTAGCCCCCCCTTGCCACAACTAGAGAAAGCCCGCGTGCAGCAAGGAAGACCCAACACAGTCAAAAATAAATGAACAAAGTAAATAAAAATTTAAAAACACAGCATACGAATTATTTTCAAACTCACAGGGAAATGTCTCAAATATTGACTACATGTTAAGCTACAAAGGATCTACAAATCTTCAAAAGTAAAAATCATACAGGCCAAATTCTCTGACTCAAATGTAATGTGATAACAAATCAGTAAAGAAAGTGTATCAAAAAATAGTTCTAGGGCTTCCCTGGTGGCGCAGTGGTTGAGAGTCCGCCTGCCGATGCAGGGGACACGGGTTCGTGCCCCGGTCCGGGAGGATCCCACATGCCGCGGAGCAGCTGGGCCCGTGAGCCATGGCTGCTGAGCTTGTGCGTCTGGAGCCGCCTGTGCTCCGCAACTGGAGAGGCCACAACAGTGAGAGGCCCACGTACCGCAAAAAAAAAAAAAAAAAAAAAGTTCTATCTACTTACAATCTTCAAAACAACTTTAAAAATAAATCTTAGGCTAAAGAGGGAATCAAAATAAATTTACAAACTTTAGAAATGAACAAAAATGAGAACAGTATACATTCAAAGATATAGAACATAACTGAAGTGGTAAGAAGAAGAAATTTTAAGTCGTTATTCAAAAGTGAGAAAAGTTTAGAATAAATGGACAAAGCATTAAAAAATTTAGAAGAAATTTTCAGAAAAAAATCTAAAATGGGGCAACTAGCAAATATTAAAAAAATTAATGGTGATTCTTATGTAGTCAAACAGCAATTACTGATTTAGAAGTGACACTGTTCTAGTTCATGGGTTGGCAAACTTCTGTGAAGGGCCAGATAGAAAATATTTTTGGCTTTGCAGGCCATGTGGTCGCTGTCTCTGTCTCAGCTACTCAAATCTGCCATTATAGCACGAAAGCAGCCGTGCGCGATACATAAATGAATGGGCGTTGCTATGTTCCAATAAAACTTTATATTTACAGAACATGCAGCCATGATCAAGAGTAATCAGTGTCCTTTGCACAGTCCTGCTTCAACATTATTGCTTGTAGACATGCTGTTCATAGGATTTCATGCAGAGTTTAATATTGTAACAGTCGAAAACACCTAAAATCCCAGTGATAATTGTTCCCTTTAAATTGCCTGTGGTATAGCTGCCTTTGTGATCAAGAGCCAGAAGAAAAGGGGCTTTTAGTAGAGAAGTCAGGGAAATTGAGTGGAAAGCTTAGATCTAGGAACCTGTTGATATAAGAAACTTACATTATTTTAAACTACCTGAGTTATAGCAGCAAAGAAGGAACATGAGGTCTTTTTCTGGGTAAGATGGGATGCTGCTATGAACTGATTTAAGCTTCTCTGGCTATCCACGGTATCATTGGCTCCTGACAATTGGAGGTGGCAGGAATATGCTTCTCCCCAGCATACTACTGGGTGGTATATAACAATGATGGCAAGTCTCAGCCTAAAGTCTGCATCAAGTACAGATATTCACTAGGAAGCAGGCAGAAAAACCAACATAGCATCCCATTCTCTGTCCTTTTAGATTTTCCAGCAAGCACTTTGCATGAAAGTTTCATTCTGAGGAGGATGGAACTAACATTCTCGTGACATGATTAGTCAGTTTTCTAGCTGGAACAGTGACAGAGTTCTCTCTTAAGCTGGAAACAAACATATTCAGGGTGCTCTTCATAGTTGTTAGACTGATGGATTTGCCAGATTGTTATACCTTGTTCATGTCAGGACAGAGGTACCTGTTTAATCTTTCTTCAACATGATTAATTTCTCCATAAAATTGTTTATTTCTAATAGTGCTTATGCTAAATAATGACACTTGGGTGCATATCTGGATAAGATTTTAAAAGCACTTGCCGTAGTCACATAAAGGGTGTGGATTCCTGATTAGGGTCCTTCAAACACTAACTCATCTCCCCTGGAGTGAAGATTTCTGATTAGGATACTCCAAATGAAAACCAGCTGTCTCTTAGTGTATACATTCAAGGCTAACTTACATACTCACATATATTATGTTTATATTGAATTTTTTTGCTTTTAATTTCACTATTTTTCATTAAGGTGTAAACATTAACATTTATCAATTTTAAGTGAAAAATTTGATGTCTTAAAATGTATACTATAGTGTAACCACCATCACAATCATAATATAGAACGTATCTTTCGTCTCAAAACATTCCCTCATGCCACTGTGCCCTCAAACTCTTGGTTTTTAAAGCTCATATATATTTATAATTTTTATGTATTCCTAATGTATTAATTCTTTTTCAAAGGGTTTTTAAAAATTGAGATATAATTGACATATAACATTGTATAAGTTTAAGGTGTATAACATAATCATTTGATACATGTGTTTGTTGCAAAATGATCACCACAATAAGTTTAGTTAACATTCATCACCACACACATAGTTAAAATTCTTTTTCTTGTGGTGAGAAATTTTAAGATCTACTCGTAGCTACTTACAAATATCCAGTACAGCCTTGTTTGTCACCATGTTGTACACTATATCCCCATGAAATTTAGTTTGTAAGTGGAAGTTTATACCTTTTGACCACCTTCACTCATTTTGCCCGTCTTTCACCCACCTTGTATTAACTCTTTTGTCATTGTAATACTCTTTGTCTTGAACTTTATTTTGTCTGATATTACTGTATTCACTCCAGCTTTCTTATGCTTAATATTTTCATGGTATATTCTTCCAGCCTTTTACTTTTAGTCTACTCGTGTCAGAGTATATATTTTTTTCTTTAATCTGACAATCGCTGCAATTTGATGGGAGGATTTAGTCCATCTATTTGCATTTAATGCAATTATTGATATGGTTATATGTAGGCTTGCAATTTACTATTTTTTATTACTTGTTTCATCTCTTTTTGTTCCTCCATTCTTCTTTTCACACTGATTAAATGTATCTTTTGTTATTTTATTTTAATTATTCTAATTGAAACATAGTTGACATACAGTATTATGTTAGTTTCAGGTGTACTGCGTAATGATTCGACATCTACATAAGAAATGATCATCACGATAAATCTAGTAACCATCTGTGCCCACATAAAGTTATTAAAATATTATTGACCATATACCTCATGCAGTATATTACATCCTCATGGCCTATTTATTTTATAACTGGAAGTTTGTACCTCTTAACCATCTTCACCTATTTCACCCAACCTCTTCTCCCCTCTGGCAAACATCTGTTTGTTCTCTGTATCTATGAGTCTGTTTTCATTTCATTTTGTTTGTTTTGTTTTTTAGAGTCCACATATAAGTGAGATCATGTGGTATTTGTCTTTCTCTATCTGACTTATTTCACTTAGCATAATACACTGTAGATCCATCCATGTTGTCACAAATGGCAATATTTCATTTTTTTTATGGCTGAGTAATATTCTATTGTATATATATATACTACATCTTCTTTATCCATTTGTCTAATGAAGGACATTTATGTTGCTTCCATATCTTGGCTGTTGTAAATAATGCTGCAGTGAACATAGGGGTGCATATATCTTTTCGAATTAATGTTTTTATTTTCTTCAGGTAAATACCCAGAAGTGAAATTGCTGGATCATCTGGTAGTCCTAGTTTTGATTTTTTGAGGAACCTGTTTTCCATAGTGGCTGCACTAATTTACATTCCCACCAACAGGGCACAAGTGTTCCCTTTTCTCCACATCCTCACCAACACTTGTTATTTTTTGTCTTTTTAATGATAGCCATTCTGACACGTGTGAGGTGGTAATCACATTGAGGTTTTCATTTGCACTTCCCTGCTGATTAGTGATGTTGAGCATCTTTGCATGTGTCTGTTGGCCATCTGTATGTCTTCTTTGGAAAAAATGTCTCTTCAGGTCCTCTTTCCATTTTTAAATTGGGTTGTTTGATTTTTTCATATTGAGTTGTATGAGTTCTTTATATAGCCTGGCTATTAACCCCCTATTGGATATATGATTTATAAATACCTTCTCCAATTTAGTAGGCTGCTTTTCTGTGTTGTTGCTGGTTTCCTTCACTGTGCGAAAGCTTTTAAGTTTAATGTAGTCCCATTTGTTTATTTTTTCTTTTGTTCTCCTTGCTTGAGGAGGCAGATGCAAAAATATATTGCTAAGACCAATGTCAAAGAGTGTACTGCCTATGCTCTCTTCTAGAAGTTTTATGGTTTAAGGTCTTACATTTAAGTCTTTAATCCATTTTGAGTTTATTTTTGTATTTGGTGTGAGAAAATGTTGGTCTAAGTTCATTCTCTTGCATGTAGCTGTTCTGTTTTCTGAACACCATTTATTGAAGAGGCTTTCTTTTCCCCATTGTATATTCTTGCCTTCTTTGTCAGACTAGTTGGCCATATATGTGAGGGTTTATTTCTGGACTCTGTTTTCTTCCATTGATCTATGTGTCTTTGTGCCAGTACCATGCTGTTTTGAAGACTGTAGCTTTGTAGTATAGTTTGAAAGAGGGAGTGTGATACCTTCAGCTTTGTTCTTTCTCAAGATGGTTTTGGCTATTTTAATTCTTGTATTGACATTTTAGCTATTTTTCTTTGCAATCCTGTTAAATTGTTGCTCTAGGATTTATAACATGCATCTTAAACTTAATATAACCTATTTAGATTTAATATTGAATTACTTCAGGTAAAGTATAAGAAAATTACAGTAGTATATTTGCATTCCTCCCTTTCTTAGTGTTGGTATTGATATACATGCACACATATATTACATGAACATATATTATAAACCCATCAATACAGTGTTATAATTTTCACTTAAACAATTATATGTCTGCTAAAGAAATTAAAAGGAGAAAAATACTCTTTCTACTTAAACACATATTTACCATTTCTGGGAGCTGGAATCTAGTGTCATTTCCTTTCAGATGAAAAAAATATCTTCAACATTTCATGTAGTGTGGGTCTTCTGATAATAAATTCACTCATTTGTTGTTTTTCTGAAAATGTCTTAATTTATCTTTCTTTTACTGAATGAAACTTTCCTGGATATAGAATTCTTGGTTGGCACTTTTTGTTTCTTCCTTCGGCACTTTGAATATGTTGTTCCAATGGCTTCTGTAATTTCTCATGAGAAACAAACTACTAATCTTACATCTGTACTTCTGTATGAAACATGTCTGCTATGGACTGAGTGTGTCCTCCCCCAATTCATATTGTAAAGCTCTAATTCCCAATGCAATAATATTAGGAGGTGGGTGGGACCTTTGGTAGATAATTAGGATTAGATGAGGTCATAAGAGTGGGGCCCCCACAATATGATTAGTATCCTTATGAGAAGAGGGAGAGACCAGTGCCCTGTTTCTCTCTGCCATGTGAGGATGCAGGAAGAAGGAAGCTTTCTGCAAACCAGGAAGAAGGCTCTCTTCAGAAATAAATTGCTGACACCTTGATCATGGACTTCTCAGACTCTAGAACTGTGAGAAATAAATCTTTGTTTAAGCTATATAGTCTATGGTATTCTTTTTTTTTATGGTATTCTGCTATAGCAACCAGAACTAAGTTAGTAATGTCTATTTTCTTGCTGCTTTCAAGACTTTCCTCTCATCTTACGCTTTCAGCTGATTGACCATGTTGTATCTAGGAGTAGTTTCTTTGTGTGTGTGTGTGTTTTTTTCCTGTTTGGAGCTTGTTGAATTTCCTGGTTCTGTAAATTATATTTTACTCCAAATCTGGTAAATTTTTGTTTATTGTTTCTTTAAATATTTTGAAATTCTCTTTTTTCTACCTCTCTTTTTCTGGGATTATGATTATACTTTTGTTGAACTGCTTCATATTGTCCACAGCTCTCTGAGGTTCTTTTTATTAACATTCAGTCTTTTTTTCTCCCTATTCTTTGGATTGAGTGATTTATTTTGAAGTTTATGAATTCTTTATTCTGATATCTCCAATCTGATAACTGAGTTCATCTAGCAAGTTATTTTAGCTCTACAATTTCCTTTTTAAAAATTTTCATGTCTCTGTTGAGATTCCTTATCTGTTCACTGAAACATATTTTTCTTCAATTTCTGAACATATTTTTTAAAAGTCTTTGAACATGTTTATATTATCTGCTTTGAAGTCTTTGATAAATTCAACATTTGGTGCAAATCAAAACTACAGTGAGGTATCAACTCACACCGGTCAGAATGGCCATCATCAAAAACTCTACAAACAGTAAATGCTGGAGAGGGTGTGGAGAGAAGGGAACCCTCTTGCACTGTTGGTAGGAATGTAAATTGATACAGCCACTATGGAGAACAGTATGGAGGTTCCTTAAAAAACTAAAAAATAGAACTACCCTATGACCCAGCAGTCCCACTACTGGGCATATACCCTGAGGAAACCATAATTCAAAAAGAGGCATGTACCACACTGTTCATTGCAGCACTATTTACAATAGCCAGGACATGGAAGCAACCTAAGTGTCCATCAACAGAAGAATGGATAAAGAAGATGTGGCCCATATGTACAATGGAATATTACTCAGCCATAAAAAGAAACAAAATTGAGTTATTTGTAGTGAGGTGGATGGACATAGAGTCTGTCATACAGAGTGAAGTAAGTCAGAAAGAGAAAGCACAGGGAGATCAGCTCGGTGCTTTGTGACCACCTAGAGGGGTGGGACAGGGAGGGTGGGAGGGAGACGCAAGAGGGAGGGGATATGAGGATATATGTATATGTATAGCTGATTCACGTTGTTATACAGCAGAAACTAACACAGCATTGTAAAGCAATTATACTCCAATAAAGATGTTAAAAAAAATTCAACATTTGGACTCTCTTGGAGTCAGTTTCTATTGGCTGCCTTTTTTTCTCTGAGTATGAATCACACTTTCTTGTCCCTTTGCATGTCTAGTGATTTTTGGTTAAAAACTGGTTATCATAGATAATATGTTATAGCAACTCTATCTCATGTTCTTCTGAAGATTATCATTTTTTCTAATATAAAGTTAACTGAATTCAACTTGTAAACCTTTTCTCCCCAAGGGATATAGTTGCTGATACCTATGCTCTGTTCCTATGCCTTCCCACTGTTGCTTTTTTAGGATGGCTCCATGTGACTCTCCCTTGTGCCTGCAAAATTTGGTGAATGGCCAAGGATTTAGGCAGAAATGGAGCTCACCTTCTCTGTGATATTCCTTTTTTTTTTTCAATATTTATTTATTTATTTATTTGGTTGCTTTGGGTCTTAGTTGTGGCAGGCAGGCTCCTTATTTGCAGCTCACAGGCTCCTTATTTGCGGCTCACCGGCTCCTTTGTTGTGGTATGCATGTGGGATCTAGTTCCCGGACCAGGGATCAAACCCGGGCCCCCTGCATTGGGAGCGTGGAGTCTTAACCACTGCACCACTAGGGAAGTCCCTGTAATATTCTTGATTATAGGGATTTTCTCTCAATTTTCTAATTTCCAGTTGCTCTACCAGCTTTGGGGTCTACATTCTGGTACTTCAAGCCAATCAGCCTTCAGCTTTATGCTGCCCAACAATGCACTCAGTTATGAAAAATACCAAGCTTACAGATTTTGCTTCACAGATCTCTATTCCTTTTAAAATTGTTTTATTATTTTTTTATTTATTTTTACTGAAGTATAGTTAATTTACAGTATTGTGTTAGTTTCAGGTATACAGCATGGTGATTCTTTTTTTTTGAGGATTATATTTCATTATAGGTTATTATAAGAGGTATAATTCTCTGTGCTGTACAATAAATCCTTGTTGCTATCAATTTTATGTACAGTAGGTTGTATCTTTTAATCCCATAATCCTAGTATATTCCTCCCTTCCTCCCTTTCCCCTTTTGTAACCATAAGTTTGTTTGCTATGTCTGTGAGTGTGTTTCTCTTTTGTAAGTAAGTTCATTTGTGTCATATTTTAGGTTCCACATATAAGTGATATCATAAGATATTTGTCTTTGTCTGACTTACTTCACTTAGTATGACAATCTGTAGGTCCATCCATGTTGCTGCAAATGACATTATTTTGTTCTTTTTTTATGGCTGAGTAATATTCCATTGCAGATATGTACCACATTTTCTTTAGCCATTCATCTGTCAGTGGACACTTTGGTTGTTTCCCTGTCTTGGCTATTGTAAATAGTGCCACTATGGACATTGGGGTGCATGTATCTTTTCGAATTAGAATTTTCGTCTTTTCTGGATATATGCCCAGGAGTGGGATTGCTGGATCTTATGGTAACTCTATTTTCAGTTTTTTGAGGAACCTCCATACTATTCTCCATAGTGGCTGCACCAATTTACATTCCCACCAACAGTGTAGCAGGGCTCTCTTTTCTCCACACCCTCTCCAGCATTTATTATTTGTAAACTTTTAAATGATGACCATTCTGACCAGTGTGAGGTAGTACCTCATCGAATTTCTCTGATAATTAGCAAGGCTGAGCATCTTGCTTCTACGTTAGTTTTTAGGAAAAGCCACCTAGCTCTCTTTGTGACATGTGAATTATGCTACAAAAGCTGATTTTTCTCCATGCTCCCTGGCAGAGTCCCTCTCCCTCAAATTCATATGTAGATGTGGCAGTAGCTGCTGTCTGTCTGGGGCCAGAGAAACTGACTTATAATTGAATTGTGGATTGTGATTGTTGTATTGTTCATATTATCTAGGAGAGACATCTTCTAAAGAGGTTTGAGAGTTTGTGAGCTTCTGGTGGTACAAAAGGGCTGGGGGGAGGGGAAGAATTGTCAAAGGGATAGCAGCCTGAAGAGAATAATTGTCAGGTCTTGAAGCTGCTCAGGGATTGAGTGATCGTGGGACTAAAGCAGCTGCCAGGGTTGAGGGAAGAAAGAGATTGGCTTCTGATTACTGGGCAGAGGATGGTCTAGTTCAGAAAATTTCAGCAGGCATAGTCCAGGGATGCTGACTTGGGATTCACAAAGCTTCAAGGAGATCAGTGTTAACTTGAAGGTGAGGGTGGGTCTGGGCCCAGAATAGGCAAAGCCTCTGCTTCTTCAAGCATTTATGTATAAGAGGAAACTAGCTCAATCCTCTGGAAGTGGAAGGGTATGAATGAACAATAAAGACAAGTAACCCAAAGGGTCAGAGGATGAGCTGTAGAATATAAAAATGGTGAAACAGGGACAATCTAGAGGAGACTAAAGAGCAGTTTTATCCCAAAATTGCACTGAAGTGAAGAAAAATAGTGAATGCCCTTAAACTGACTATGGATATGCTCTATTGTAGTGGACTATGTGGGGCACAGAAACTACTGGAGAAATGAAAGCCAAGGCCTGGGCTTTAGAGGAAAAATTATCCTCTGTTCCCTCAATGGTAGCGGTACAATGTTACTCAGAGACTGGGGACAAGGGTAGCAGGTTGCTTTTGGAGGCTGTCCTGGGTTATGCCCTGTCACATCCCTCTTCTATCTTATTTGAGAGTTTTCACTGCTTCATGTCTTATTCGAATGGCTACCTCATGTATGTTTGTCTTTCTGCTTACTCCCTATCAGTTTTCTCAGCCCTGGCAACTTAACTTTTGTAAGTTGACTAGTTACAATCTGGTCAAATTTTGTTTTAACCTCATGTTTAATTTTTTTTTAACATCTTTATTGGAGTATAATTGTTTTACAATGTTGTGTTAGTTTCTGCTGTATGACAACGTGAATCAGCTATACGTATACGTATATCCCCATAGCCCCTCTCTCTTGCATCTCCCTCCCACCCTCCTTATCCCACCGCTCTAGGTGGACGCAAAGCACCGAGCTGATCTCCCTGTGCTATGTGGCTGCTTCCCACTAGCTATCTGTTTTACATTTGGTAGTGTATATATGTCAATGCTACTCTCTCACTTCGTTGCAGCTTACCCTTCCCCCTCCTCGTGTCCTCAAGTCCGTTCTCTACGTCTGCGTCTTTATTCCTGTCCTGCCCCTAGGTTCTTCAGAACCATTTTTTTTCTTTTTAGATTCCATATATATGTGTTAGCATATGGTATTTGTTTTTCTCTTTCTGACTTACTTCACTCTGTATGACAGACTCTAGGTCCATCCACCTCACTACAAATAACTCAATTTTGTTTCTTTTTATGGCTTAGTAATATCCCATTGTATATATGTGCCACATCTTTATCTGTTCATCTGTCGATGGACACTTAGGTTGCTTCCATGTCCTGGCTATTGTAAATAATGCTTCAGTGAACATCATGGTAGATGCCTGTTTTTGAATTATGGTTTTCTCAGGGTATATGCCCAGTAGTAGTTCTATTTTTAGTTTTTTAAGGAACCTCCATACTGTTCTCCATAGTGGCTGTATCAATTTACATTCCCACCAACGGTGCAAGAGGGTTCCCTTTTCTCCACACCCTCTCCAGCATTTATTGTTTGTAGAGTTTTTGATGATGGCCATTCTGACCGGTGTGAGGTGATACCGCATTGTAGTTCTGATTTGCATTTCTCTAATGATTAGTGATGTTGAGCATCGTTTCATGTGTTTATTGGCCATCTGTATGTCTTCTTTTGAGAAATGTCTATTTAGGTCTTCCGCCCATTTTTGGATTGGGTTGTTTGTCTTTTTGATTTTGAGCTGGATTCTTAAGTATATGCAAATCAATGTGATACACCATTTAACAAACTGAAGGATAAAAACCATATGATAATCTCAATAGATGCAGAAAAAGCTTTTGACAAAATTCAGCATCCATTTATGATAAAAACTCTCCAGAAAGTAGGCATAGAGGAAACCTACCTCAACATAATAAAGGCCATATATATGACAAACCCACAGCAAACATCATTCTCAATGGCAAAAAACTGAACCCATTTCTTCTAAGATCATGAGCGAGGGAAGGTTGCCCACTCTCACCACTGTTATTCAACATAGTTTTGGAAGTGTTAGCCACGGCAATCAGAGAAGAAAAAGAAATAAATGGAATCGAAATTGGAAAAGAAGAAGTAAAACTCTCACTGTTTGCAGATGACATGATACTATACATAGAGGATCCTAAAGATGCTACCAGAAAACTACTAGAGCTAATCAATGAATTTGGTAGAGTAGCAGGATACAAAATTTATGCACAGAAATCTCTTGCATTCCTATAACCTCATGCTTTAGATCTACCTGGATCTTCTTCATTGGCCAGCATCTGACTTCTAATAAAAAATATAAGACAATATTTGTATATGCTTTGTAGTTTTCACTATGACCTTTCATTTAGTCCTGCAGACAACCTGTGGCCTACAGTATTCAGTCATGGTGCCGGCAGGAATAACATTCTCAATTGGAATAACTGAGGAGAGTTTAATAATGGAAATATTTTTATAGGTGTGGCCATAAGGTTAAAGGGAAACCAACAAGTGATGTTGAAGCTCTCTTAGGTGGTAGCCATTATCACTCCTAAGCTTCTAGGGCCCTAGGCCTGAAGGGGCAAGAGGAGAGAGTAGAGAGTGTAACTATTTGGAGAGGGCTATCAGATAGGGGTAAGGGACTCTTACTCTAGGTAAAAGGATGTAGCCAACTCAGGATAAGCTAGGAGGGAGGGAGCTAGGGAGAATAAAAGCCCTGACCTCATTCTCTTGAGGACCTCTGTCATCCTGTCAGTGCCTCCCATAGAATGAACCCAACTTAGGGACTTCTCTGGTGGCACAGTGGTTAAGAATCTGCCTGCCAATGCAGGGGACATAGGTTCGAGCCCCGGTCCGGGAAGATCTCACATGCCGTGGAGTAACTAAGCCCGTGCACCACAACTACTGAGCCTTTGCTCTAGAGCCCCTGAGCCACAACTACTGAGCCCATGTACCATAAGTACTGAAGCCTGCGTGCCCTAGAGCCTGTGCTCCACAACAAGAGAAGCCACTGCAATGAGAAGCCCGTGCACCGCAATGAAGAGTAGCCTCTGCTCGCCACAGCTAGAGAAAGCCCGCATGCAGCAACGAAGACCCAACACAGCCACACACAAAAAAATGAATGAACCCAACTTGAAGCCAGAAATCAAGTAAGTCCATTGATGCAGCCCATACAAAGTTAGCTTCCTGGCCAAAAAGCTGGGTAGAGAAACAGGAAGAAAGTATCTGGAGGGGCAAATGAAAGCTTATTTAGCATACCTAGGTCAGCCCTATATTATTAGCTCTATTTTACCGTTTCAGATGAGTAAATGGAGACTCATTGAAGTTAAGTGGCTCACCAAAAGGCTCTATATTAAATCCAAAGACTTAGCTTCTCTTATGAAAGTACCTCCCATAAACTTTCCAAAAATCTATTGTCTCTCTCTTTTTTTTTTTTTTTTTTGCGGTACGCGGGCCTCTCACTGTTGTGGCCTTTCCCGTTGCGGAGCACGGGCTCCGGACGCACAGGCTCAACGGCCATGGCTCACGGGCCCAGCCGCTCCGCGGCACGTGGGATCCTCCCGGACCGGGGCACGAAGCCGCGTCCCCTGCATCGGCAGGTGGACTCTCAACCACTGCGCCACCAGGAAAGCCCTCTATTGTCTCTTGGGCCAATGAAGAACCTTAGGTTCTCTAAGGTCAAAAATGATTGGGCTTCCCTGGTGGTGCAGTGGTTGAGAGTCCGCCTGCCGATGCAGGGGACGCGGCTTCGTGCCCCGGTCCGGGAGGATCCCACGTGCCGCGGAGCGGCTGGGCCCGTGAGCCATGGCCGCTGAGCCAGCGTGGCCAGAGCCCGTGCTCCGCAACGGGAAAGGCCACAACAGTGAGAGGCCCGCGTACGCAAAAAAAAAAAAAAAAAAAAAAAAAAAAGATTGACAAATTTTTGTAGATTTACTGAATAGAATGAGTCCCTAAATATAGAAAGTAATTAATTTGTAGTAACTTTCATCAAAGAACTAGATGAAATATTAATTTTTATTAAAAAAATTGATCTGCTTTGCAACACACACTATTGGCTGTTATAACATTCACAATGCCAGCATGAGATTACAAACCAAGATTTTTTTGTGACTTAACTGGTAAATCAGAATGCATGGTATACTTGGAAAAGACTTTTCTGATGTCTGTGCTTGCCATTAATCAGTATTGTCCCTCCCCTCAGGGCTCACTTAATGTTGTGGGAAAAAATTTTCTCTGTTATCTGAATTAATAAGTACTACTTTCTAAGCCAGGACCTACACCATGCCATTGTTGTAATGTCATTTGCTTTCCTGTTCCAGAAATATTAAAGGCAATGTAGGTCTTCTTCCAGCTAATTAGAAAATCTGAGTAATCTGAGTATTCATTTCATTGATGATATCTAGACATAGATTTTAGAAGATTCAGGAAGTCCTTTGGTACCATCCCTTGGAGGAATGGTATAATAGAAATAATCATTCATAATGAAAATAGTCATGATCAAAGTCATGCTCCTTTTATACTGAAACGACAGCATGTTTCAATACTTTGAACATTCTGGTTTAGGGAATTCAAATCTCTTTCTCAGATCCCAGTGGCATTTTCCCTGAACAGGAGTTCCTCACACACAAAGTATTTATGTTGGCGTTTAAAGGGTGGCTTCAGCATATGCATCTTCTGGACAGGACTCAAACTCATTTACATGTTTTATACATGTAAATAATTATTGCAGTGTCCTTCCTACACAGAGATGATATTGCTAACCCAAAGTCATTCAGGCATGTTCTTAAAGATGTGCTCTCCATAGCAAGGTAGGTTTCTACTATTTAACCGACATACCCTCCTTTTGTTCTCCCTGTGATCAGTAGGCACTGGGCCAAGTGGCTCAAAAGAAGATTAAATATCTGACCTTGGCATTAGTGATGTGATGCTTTAACTGAGCTAACTGCTTGGTCCAGTATAATCTAGCTCTGAAGAATTTCTGACAAGTTTTGGAATACAGGGCAGAAGATGTAGGAATGGCTTAATGTCTCATTTGAAAAGTAAAGTCCTGAGATGTGGGTTTGCATTTGGGGAGGAGGGACACTTAGGACTCCAGCCCAGGGAAAAGGTTATAAATACCTCATGTGCTCTGCCCATGCTCACTTGACTTTTGTACTCAACTTAAAGCTTACATCTCACATAATAATAAACCATTACTTTGTTTTCCTTGCTTCGGCTTGCATCTAGATATCTCTCAAGGAACGTATGGAGAGAAAGGATGGCTCCAGTAGGAGCCTACAACAAAGCTGTGGACTGGAGAAAGCAAAATTGACTTAGCTTGAGTTCCTTCCTTGTTACTGCTATCTCTGTCCCTTATTAATTTTATCCTTCGGTTCCTAAGGATCTTCTGGTTCCAGATTCCCTGATTTCAGACTTCTAATCTTCCTCTACCTTTGGAGTTCTTCCTCCTGCTGGTTCTTGTCAGTGTACCTGGATTCTGCCCCTTGTTTTATCCTGACCTTTATTCTTTGCGTGCCCTGACTCTGGCTCTTCTATCACATGTGACCTACAGCCTTCCTCTTGTCTTCAGTATCTGAATTCACTACTACCCTGAGTTGACTAGCAGCTTCCAGAGCTGTGAGTTTGCTTAGCCTGTGAGTCTGTGGCCAAGCTCAGTCATCGATCCATTCCTGAATCATCTTCTACCCTGTATTTTCAGTCTTATCCCATTTCTTCTGGTCCTTGCTCCTTATCCTGATGTCTAAAATTTGTTGGGACTTCTTCAGGGATAGATTATACTGGATCAAGCACTTAGTAGTGTCTTAGTTGGGCTTATGCTTATTTATCTTAAGAACTTTTATACTTAGAAAACTAGATCCATCCAGGGCCCAGGAGCCTAATCAATCATATCATCATTGTTCTTCTTTGGAGAGGAGTGGGATAATGATGGGTGAAAGGAAAAAATGTTGGATTTGAACTCATTTCCTTAAAGGTTAACAATTCACATGGTATAATGAAGGAAAAAAAGGGATCTGGTCATAGAAGACATGAGTACTCCCCTGCATAGTAACTGTATGACTTAGAAAAAGTCATTTAAACTCTCAGAGCTTCAGTTTACTTGCTTATAATATGGGGGTTCTACTGCCATCTGTTTCAGAAGGATGCTGTGAATATCAAATGAGATTATACATTTATATACATACATATACATATAATACGTACACATGTCTGTGTGTGTGTTTGAAAACACTAATGTAACATAACAACAGGCTTGTTCAGAGAAATTTCTTTTTGCCTAGCCAAAGAAGAAGTAAGATTGGGAAATGAGTCATTTCACTTCAAAAAAACTTAAATTTGGGGGTAAAACATGATACTGAAGCAAGTCTTCAGCCTCTAACCAAGATGGAGCAAAAGGGACTGAATTTACCCTCTGACCTGAAACAACTTTAAAACTAGACAAAATATATGAAACAATGGTTTTCAAGACACTGTATATCTGACAGTGAAGGACACTGATCCCTGTATCGCAGGAAACAAATTAGGTGAGCACTCAGTTGCCCTAGCTTACTGCCTGAAGAGAATTTTCAGGCTGCGGCATGGGGAATGGTGGTGGGGCAGTGTCTAGTCTTACACAGGGCTTGAGTATTTCCTGTTTCCACCAGCCAGGATGAAAAACCTTGTAATTCATGGGGCACTTGATAGATTACTCAGAAAGATTTTACCTCAGTAGTTGGGCAAAATTAGCCTTAGGTTAAACACTGCTCTGGTGCTGCCTAACAAATATTAAAAGCAAGATCTGAAAGGATAAGCTCTTTCCAACCAACTTAACTGCACCCCAGAATAAAGCTCAGGAATATTTATAAGAAAACAAGAATATCTAGCATTCAACAGTTAAAATTCACAATGCTTGGCATCCAAACAAAATTAACAAGAAACTGATGAATGGATAAATAAAATGTGTTATATACATACAATGGAATATTATTTGGTAATAAAAAGAAATGAAATACTGATATGTGCTATAATGTGAATGAATCTTGGAAACGTTATGCTGAGTGAAAGAAGCCAGTCACAAAGGACCACATATTGTATGATTCCATTTGTATGAACTATTCAGAAAAGGCAAAGACATAGAGACAGAAAGTAGACTAATGGTTGCCTTAGTCTGGGGTGGGAGGGTTGGGGGGTATTGGAGGGAGGTCATGGCTAAGGAGTGCAAAGTTTCTTTCTGGGGTAATGAGAATGTTCTAAAATTCATTGTGGTGATGCATAACTCTGTAAATATACTAAAAATATTGAATTTTATACTTCAAATGAGTGAATTTTATGGCATATGAATGAGGTCTTAATAAAACTGTTAAAAATTAATAGGTATACAAAGAAGCAGCAAAATATAACATATAGTGAGGATTAAAAATTCAGTTAATTGAAATTGAACTAGAAATCACACAGATGATAAAGTTAGTAGACAAGGACATGAAAATAATTATTGTAACCATATTCTATATGTTCAAGAACCTTGAGCATATTAAGTGGTGACATGGAAGATAGATGTAGAAAAGACCAAAATCAAATTTCTAGAGATGAAAACTACAGCGTCTGAGATGAAACATTCATGGATGGGATTAAGAGCAGATTAGATACTGCAGAAAAAAAGATTCATAAACTTGAAAACAAACTATTCGACACAACACAAAAGAATAAAAGAAAAATATATAGAACAGAGCATCAGTAAGCTGATGGACAACTTCAAGCGACCTAAGATATGTAAAATTAGAGTCTTAGAAAGGAGTAGTTGAAAAAAAGTGAAGAAATAATGGCGAAAAAATTTCCAAATTGAATAAAAACTAAACACCCACAGGTACAAAAAGCTCAGCAAGTCCCAGACTCACTCAAAAACATGAAGACAGCTACCCCAAGGCATATCAAAATCAAATCACTTCAAAGCCAGTGACTAAGAGAAAATCTAAAATTAGTCAGAGAAAAAAAGACACTTTATATACGTAGGAAGAAAGATATGGATGACTGCAAATTAATAGTTGGAAACAATGCAAGCAAGAAGACATTGGAGCAACACATTTCAAGTGCTGAATGAAAACAAACAAATTCTGCCCATCTATAATACTATGCCCAGCAAAAATACATTTCAAAAACAAAGGTGCTATATGAAAACATCAGTTGTGTAGCTTAAATATGTATAATTTTTGTCAATTATACCTCAATAAACCTGGAAAAATTATCCACCAGCCAGAAAAAAAAGGTGAAATAAAGAACATATCAGATGAACAAAAGATGAAAAAAAAATCATCTGCACTACAAGAAATGTTAAAGTATTTCTGGCAAGAAGAAAATGATATCAGATAGAAATCTAGATCTGTACAAAAGAATGAAGAGAACTGAAAATTGTGAACTATTTGAGTAAATGTAAACAAATTTTATCATTTAAATATTAAAAGATAATGAACTGTTCAAAGCAAAAATAGTAGCAATGTACTGTGAGATTTATAACATGTGTAGAAGTAAAATGTATGACAACAATAGCACAAAGGCTGGGATGGAAGGAATAGAGATATAATGCTCTAAAGTTCTTGTAGTGGTATACTGTCATTTGAAGGCAGATGTGATATATTAAATATGCATATGTTAATTCCTAAAGCAACAACTAAAATAAAGCAACAATGTTGTTTTATAATAAGCCATAAAAAGGAGATAAGCGGAATTGTTAAAAATCCTCAGTCCAAAAGAAGGCAGAAAGAGGAACAAAGAATAGATGAGAACAAGAAAACAAATAACAAGATGGTAGATCTAAATCCAGTCATATTAATAATTGCATGAGATGTAAATGGTCTAAAAAACCAATTAAAAAGCAGATATTGTCAGGCTGGATATAAAGCTACTTTTCATTGCCTCCAAGAATCCCAGTTTAAGTATAAAGACACAAATAGGTTAAAAACAAAAGTAAAACTAGTGTAAAAGAAATATGTGAAATAATAGAAAAAATATATTGGTTTCTGCCCTGCTTCCTGGCACAGAGCTCCTAAAACCCTTGTAATTTCCTAAGTGATAAGAAGAGTGCTAAGAGCATCTTTTGTTGTAATATTTGGCTTTTGATCCTGATTCCTGACTCAGAGCTTCTAAATCCCTTGGAATTTCCTGGGTGATAGGAGTGTCTTTTGTTCTAATGAGATGACTCTTGGTGGGCTCCTGGATAGTAAGACTTGGGTGTGGAGAAGGATGGAGATGAATAGGAAGGGACTGGAAAACAGATGATTTCTATTTTTCAATTATAAGCCTTACACTATTATTTGAATTTTTAAACATAAATGTATTACTTGGTAAAAATATAACTTCAATCTAAAAAATAACTCTGGAGGGTTGAGTAAGAACTAATTGCTGAATGAAGTCAGGAATTACCAAGAAGAGTGATATTTGATAATTTTGTTGGTTTACAACCAGTGTGATAAATGGAGAGATATACTGTGTTTATGGCTCACAAAACTCAGTAGTGTTAAGATGTCAATTTTCTCCAAAATGATCTGTAAATTTCACATAACACCAACCAAAATCTCGTCAGGCTGTTTTTCTTTTTGTAGAAATTCATAAGCTAATTATAAAATGCATATGGAAATACAAATGACCTATAATAGTCAAAGCAATATTGAAGAATAACAAATTTGGAGGACCGAATTCAAGACTTATTATAAAGCTACAGTAATAAAAAAAAAGAGCAGAAAAGTAACAAAGACTAAAAAATAAAATAAAATTAGAAAAATAAAAAATATAACAGAAACAAATAAAAATAAAAATGAAACAACTACAAAACAAAACAGCAAATTTTTTTTAATTATTAAAAAATTTTAAAAATAAAAATTCTCTGGTGCTTCTGCTGTCAGTGTCCTTGCCTCATGATGAGCTACATCCAACCCCCTGGCTCCCCAGGAAGGCCTCCAAGACCTCTAGGTAGGTTGCTGGACCCACTCTGTCAGCCCCACCTCTGCATGTGTTCCTTTCACCAGCGTCTGCTCCTGAAGCTGGCCCGGAGCACATGTGCCCACGCAGGCCAGCTGGGGCGCAGGCTTCCATGGGCATGTCCACAGAGGCTGGTGCAGCTGGAGGAGGCTTTGGGGGGGTGCGGTGCTCAGCCTACCTGCACCCACACAGCCAGAGGAGGCTTTGTGTGGGGGCAGTGCTTGGGTCATGAAGAATAAAAACCATACGATCATCTCAATAGATGCAGAAAAAGCTTTTGACAAAATGCAATACCCATTTATGATAAAAACTCCCCAGAAACTGGGCATAGAGGGAACCTACTTCAACATAATAAAGGCCATATATGACAAACCCACAGCAAATATCATTCTCAATGGTGAAAAACGGAAAGCATTTCCTCTAAGATCAGGAACAAGACAAGAGTGTCCACTCTCACCACTATTATTCAACATAGTTTTGGAAGTCCTAGCCATGGCAATCAGAGAAGAAAAAGAAATAAGAGGAATCCAAATTGGAAACAAAGAAGTAAAACTGTCACTGTTTGCAGATGACATGATACTATACATAAAAAATCCTAAAGATGCCACCAGGAAACTACTGGTGCTAATCAATGAATTTGGTAAAATTGCAGGACACAAAATTAATGCACAGAAATCTCTTGCATTCCTATACACTAACAATAAAAGATCAGAAAGAGAAATTAAGGAAACCATCCCATTTACCATTGCAACAGAAAGAATAAAATACCTAGGAACAAACCTACCTAAGGAGACAAAGGACCTGTACTCAGAAAACTATAAGATACTGATGAAAGAAATCAAAGACAACACAAACAGATGGAGAAATATACCATGTTCTTGGATTGGAAGAATCAATATTGTGAAAATGAATATACTACCCAAAGCAATCTACACATTCAGTGCAATCCCTATCAAATTACCAACGGAATTTTCCACAGAATTAGAGCAAAAAATCACACAATTTGTATGAAAACATAAAAGATCCCAAATAGCCAAAGCAATCTTGAGAACGAAAAATGGAGCTGGAGGAATCAGACTCCCTGACTTCAGACCATACTACAAAGCTACAGTCATCAAGACAGTATGGTACTGGCACAAAAACAGAAATATAGATCAGTGGAACAGGATAGAAAGCCCAGAGATAAACCCACGCACCTACGGTCACCTAATCTATGACAAAGGAGGCAAGAATATACAATGGAGAAAAGACAGTCTCTTCAATAAGTGGTGCTGGGAAAACTGGACAGCTACATGTAAAAGAATGAAATTAGAACACTCCATCACACCATACACAAAAATTAACTCAAAATGGATTAAAGACAAATGTAAGGCCAGACACTATCAAACTCTTAGAGGAAAACATCGGCAGAACACTCTATGACATAAATCACAGCAAGATCCTTTTTGACCCACCTCCTAGAGAAATGGAAATAAAAACAAAAATAAACAAATGGGACCTAATGAAACTTAAAAGCCTTTGCACAGCAAAGGATGAAGAAACTGACAAGGGATTAATCTCCAATATATACAAGCAGCTCATGCAGCTCAATATCAAAAAAAACCAAACAACCCAATCGAAAAGTGGGCCAAAGGCCTAAATAGACATTTCTCCAAAGAAGACATACAGATGGCCAAGAGGCACATGAAAAGATGCTCAACATCACTAATTATTAGAGAAATGCAAATCGAAACTACAATGAGGTAGAACCTCACACGGGTAAGAATGGCCATCATCAAAAAATCTACAAACAGTAAATGCTGGAGACGGTGTGGAGATGCCATTTGCAGAGATGTGGATGGGCCTAGAGACAGTCATCCAGAGTGAAGTAAGTCAGAAAGAGAAAAACAAATATCGTATATCAACGCATATATGTGGAATCTAGAAAAATAGTATAGATGAACCTATTTACAAAGCAGAAATAGAGACACAGACGTAGAGAACAAACGTATGGATACCAAGGGGGGAAAGGGTGTGATAAATTGGGAGATTGGGATTCAACATATATACACTACTATGTATAAAATAGATAACTAATTGAGAATCTACTGTATAGCACAAGGAAAAAAAAAGAAGGTACAATCTGTTTGTAGCGCATATATTAAGTTTACCTTAAAAATGCATTCCAGTATACAGTAGGTGCAGGCCAATACTGTTTGATTCCACTTAAACGAAGTACCTAGAACAATCAAATTCACAGAGTCAGAAAGTACACTGGTAGATGCCAGGGGCAGGAGGGTGCGGGGGTGAGGAGGGGGAATGGGGAGTTAGTGTTTAATGGGGACAGAGTTTCAGTTTAGGAAGGTAAAAATTTAGGGAGATGGATGATGGTGAGAGTTGCACAACAATGTGACTGTTCTTAGTGCCACTGAACTGTACAGTTAAATGTGGTTAAAATAGTATGTTTCATATGATGTGGCTTTTACCACGATAAAAAAACATTTTAAAAAATGGATCTTAAGCCCATATATAATAATTAAATCTATAAACATTTGTGTCTTTGTGACCTGAAGTTAGGCCAAGATTTCTTCAATATCACACCAAAAATGTGAGCAAAGAAATAATTGATAAATTGTACTTCATCAAAATTAAGAACTTCTCTTTGAACAACATTGTTAAGAGAATGAGAAGACAAGTCACAGGTTAGGATAAAATATTTACAAATCACACAATCTGCTAAAATAATTATATCCATATTACATAAATAATTCTCAAATCACAATAATAAGAATACAAACAACCCAATTTTAATAAGTGAGCAAAAAATTTGAAAAGACATTTCACCAAAGAAGACATATGAACGCTCAATATCAGTCATTAGAGACACGCAAGCCAAAACCACAATGAGATACCACTACGCCTATTAGAATGTCTAAAATTAAAATGACCATGTGTTGGCAAAGACATAGAGTAACTAGAACCCTCATACACTTCTGGTGGGAATGCAAAATGTATAACTACACTGGAAACAGCTTGGCAGTTTCTTAAAGTTGAACATAAACCTACTGTACCCCTCAGTCATTTCACTACAAGGTGCTAAACCAAGAGAAATGAAAGCATATGTTTACACAAAGACTTCTACATGAATATTCATAGCAGTTTTATTTGTAAGGAAAATAAAAACGGATAATTGGAAAAAAAACAGGAAATGACCCAAATTTTCATCAGAAAGTGAAAAAATAAACAAATTGTGGTATATCCATATAATGGAATTGTTCTCAGCAAGAGAAAGGAACAAGCTATTGATAAATGCAACAACATGGATGAATCTCCAAATAATGATGCTGGGTGCAAGATGCCTGAGGAAAAAGAAAAAAGATACTGTCTGATTCCATTTATATAAAATTCTGGAAAATGCAAATTAATCTATCATGTCAAAAGGAGATCAGTGATTTTCTGGGGATGGGAAGGGGTGTGGAGAGAACTGACAGGGAGAGCTTATTATAAAGGGACACCAGTGAACTTTTGGGGGTGATGGATACGTTTGTTACCTTTTTGGTGGTAATGACTTCTCTGGTGTATTCGTATTCCACAACATATAAAATTGTGAATTTTGAGGATTGTTGTCTCTCGTCTTTTGGGGTGGTTCTGTTCCTCGCCTCTTAAGTGTGATTTCCTTCTAAGTACTCAAGATGAAATTTAAGGGAGAGTCCCTACAGATTTCTGGAGCTCTCTTTCAGTGCAGCTCTCTCATCCCTGGGGTTCTACCCTCTGAGCCTTAGCCCCTCTGGCCTCTCTGGACTCCCAGTTTTATGTCCTCAACTCAGGGCAGCGACCAGACTCCACCTGGGATGCCCTTCCTTGCTCCCAGGACTGCAGACTTTATCCATGTAGTAAGCTATGGCAGTCATAGGGTTCACCTTGTTTGTTTACTACCCAGGTTGCTGTCCTTTGTTGCCTGATGTTCAGTGTCTTGAAAACCATTGTTTCATATATGTTTTTCCTTTTTAAAATTGTTAATTGTTGTAAAAATAGACATAACATGAAATATACCATCTTAACAATTTTAGGTGTACAGTTCCATAGTGTTAGGTGTGTTTACGATGTTGTGGAATCAATCTTGAGAACTCCTTTCATCTTGCAAAACTGAAACTCTATGCCCATTTACCTACTCCCCATTCCCTCCTACCCTCTTTCTGTCTCTATGAATTTGACTCTTTTCTTGTATTTGTCCTTCTGTGACTGGCTTATTTCACTTAGCACAATGTCCTCAAGGTTCATCTCTGTGGTAGCATGTGTCAGAATTTCCTTCCTTTTTAAGGCTGAATAGTATTCTATTGTATGAATAGACAACATTTTGCTTATTCACTCACCTGCTGATGGATACTTGAGTTGCCTTTACTTTTTGGCTGCTGTGAATAATGCTGCTATGAACATGGGTGTACACATAGCTCTTAGAGACACTGCTTGCAATTCTTTTGTTATATACCCAGAAGTGAAATTCTAGTTCATAGGGTAATTCTCTTTTAATTTTTTGAGGAGCCACAATACTGTTTTCCATAGCGACTGCAACATTTTATACTCCCACCAACGGTGCACAAGGGTGCCAATTTGTCTACGTCCTTGACAACACTTGTCATTTTCTGTTCTTTGGTAGTAAGCGTACTAATGGGTGTGAGGTGGTATTTCATTGTGGTTTTGATTTAAATTTCCCTTAATGATTTGTGATGTTTGTGTGCTTGTTGGCCATTTGCATGTCTTCTTTGGACAAATGTCTATTCAAGTCCTTTGCCCATTTAAAAATCAGGTTATTTATTTTTTGTTATTGAGTTGTAAGAGTCCTTTATATATTCTGGATATTAACATCTTATCAGATTATATGATTTGCAAATATTTTCTCCCATTGAGTAAATTGCCTTATGTTTCATATATTTCTCAAGTCTTTTAGCTGTTTCAGGCCAGAGGGTAAATTTGATCTCCGTTACTCTTATCATGGCTGGAAGCAGAAGACTTCCTTTTCTCTTGATCCTGCCACTCCACAAAAACGGCACTTTCACGGTTAACAGTGACTTCCACATTGCCAAATCCAGCATTCAGTCTCGGTCTTCATCTTACTTGACCTAGCAGCAATATTTGAGTCAGTTGATCCCTCCTTCCTCCTTAAACATTTTCTTTTCATTGCTTTCAATATACCACTTTCTGTTGGTTTTCCTACTCACTCAGTGACCCACTCCTATTTCAGGCATACAGCTCATAAGTGGCAGAACCAGAACTGAAACTCAGGTCTGTCTGACTTCACAACCCATGCCTGTAGTATACTATACTACCTAACAAATCAGGCCCCAATGGCCCAAGGATGGGCATAAATTAGAAAGAAATCTCTTTTCTATGTTTCTTCCTTAGAATTTAAAAAAGTATTTAATCCAGTATGCTACTGCACAAAATCTCAGGTTGATGGGCAGGGCTGGGAGGGAGGAAGAAAGGTAGTGAAGAGAGGCTTCTTTCTGAAGAACTTTTAAACATGCAAAGGAGGAAAGACACCATTAGAGCACCGTATTCAACAGTATCTATCCTAATTCTCACCTGTATTATGGAAATTGTTAGAACAAAATCCCTAGAACCTAGAGAGCATTGTTCCTAGGGTTACTAGGGAAAGCTTCAGGCCAAAAAAGTAGAGATAGTACCTTAAGATTGGACCTGTTTTTTCCTCATCTCTTCTTTTCCCAACCCTCATCATAATACCACTTATATAATGTACCCTCCATTAGTGTCTAGTGAAATGGGATATAAGGACAGACCAGGAGGTGAGAACCGAAAAGTATAAAGTTAGGGATGTATAAGTAGGTATGGTGGCAGGAGTAGAGAAGGGAGACTTATAGGACTGTAGCAGAGGGATTAGGTTGGCTAACGATAGTATATATGTTTGGATAGGCGAGATGGTATCAGTCGGGCAAGGGCCTTTAATGCCAGTAGGAAGGTAGCACTCTTCATTGCAATCAACAGAAGTGGACTGTGGCTAACCTGAGCTGTACAAACACACACACATGCACATATATATATCTACATATGTATACATATATATGTATACACGCACACACACGAACAAAGGATATAGGGTAGTTTACAGAACTGAAGGGAATGTACAACAACCAGGCCTTAGCAAAGACAAGAACTATGACAGCTCTAAGACCGCAGGAACTAAAATACATACTCCAGCATTCTGCTCTTAGATGAACCAGATCCCAATACTCTCAGTCTTTTGGGTCAAGATTCAAATTCTATGGAAAGTCTCATTGGCTTGGCCCAAGTTACATAACTGGCCCTTGGCCAGAGGAAGGTGGGACAGCATCCGATGGGAGGAATTGTTTTCCGAAGGAAAATCATGATGCTGTTACCAACTGTGGGGGCACGGTTGCTATGCAGCTAGAAATGTCAGATGCACATTGTACCACTGAAGGTGGAACTAAGAAGAGCAATTTTCTAGAAGAGTACAAAATGGACTGGAGGGAGCAGGGAGGCAAATTAGGAAGGTAATTTGGAAGAGCCTGTATAGGGTTGGTGTCAGTGGGGAAAAGAGAAGAATATCAAAGTAACCATGTTTTGAGCAGTGTCAGATACTCTGGTCAAGGAGAATACAATGGAGGAAAAATGTCTTATTCTTCTGGAAGCATTTTTCTATTCTTAACATTGCAGCAAGGACTATTCCTTACATATACACCCACCCACCCTCTTCCCAAACACACTTAAAACCCACTTCTCCACTGTTCTCAGGATCAGGGTCTAAAACCCTTCATATGATATCAGAGCCCTCCGTGACCTGGTTCCTTCTTCCTTTCTCTCGTGTTATGCCATCTCACGCTCTAGCTGTTCTGTACCTCTGTGACTTTTTACTGCGACTGAACTCCTCTCTCTGCTCCCTAAAAGAAGTCTAATATTATACTCATCCTTTAAGACTCAGCTTAGGTGTCATCTGCTTCAGAAAAAAATTTCTGATCATCTGAGTCTGCATTAATGCCATCATTATATGCTCCCGTAACACACATTTTCTCTTGTTGCATCCCAACACCTAGCGCAGTGCCTGACACATTGTAACTGCTCAAAAATACATTGAATGACTGAATAAATGACTGAATTAATGAATGAATGGGATTTGGTAGCCTTAGAAATCAGTTGCCTCGGTATGGTTGGTACAAAAGACGGCTTATTAAATAGAAATAAGAGATCAGTAGATACTGGATGTGAGAGTTAGTTTGTATCTGTGAAGTGTATAAAATTATTTAATCTTGGATAAAACATGGTGAATGGGTAGGCTTCTTGACCACTTTCAATTAGTCACTGTACTTTTTGAGCATTAGCTACAGGATATAATTTGTTAAATTTTAAAAGTGACCTATTGCATTTTGTTACAACACCAGTCATGACCCCTCATCTTCAGTACATGTAATTGTGGTTGGTGTGCTGGCCCCCAGTGTTGGTGCCCTCTACCTTACCATGATGTTGACCTCCAAACCACCCCCTCAAAAAGCCCTGCCAATGTCCAGTCGCTTCCAGTGCTTTCTTACTTGTGGAAGAGGGACTTTAATGTATTCTAACTCCTCAAAAGACAGTGAGTGTGATGAAAAGTTCATGTCACATCATGCCTTTGTACATGTTCAAGCATGGGCTGCTCCCTTCTGCTCATAATCATAATTAGGTGATTCTTTTTTGAAAAGCTCATAGCATGCATCTAGTTTTTAATGCACAGAATCATATATTTTTTAACATCTTTATTGGAGTATAATCGCTTTACAATGGTGTGTTAGTTTCTGCTTTATAACAAAGTGAACCAGCTACATATACATGTATCCCCATATCTCCTCCCTCTTGTGTCTCCCTCCCACCCTCCCTATCCCACCCCTCTAGGTGGTCACAAAGCACTGAGCTGATCTCCCTGTGCTATGCGGCTGCTTCCCACTAGCTATCTGTTTTACATTTGGTAGTGTATATATGTCCATGCCACTCTCTCACTTCATTCATCTGTCGATGGACACTTAGGTTGTTGGCTTCCATGTCCTGGCTATTGTAAATAGAGCTGCAATGAACATTGTGGTCCATGGCTCTTTTTGAGTTATGGTTTTCTCAGGGTATATGCCCAGTAGTGGGATTGCTGGGTCGTATGGTAACTCTATTTTTAGTTTTTTAAGGAACCTCCGTTCTGTTCTCCATAGTGGCCGTATCAATTTACATTCCCACCAACAGTGCAAGAGAGTTCCCTTTTCTCCACACCCTCTCCAGCATTTATTGTTTGTAGATTTTTTTATGATGGCCCAGAATCATATTTTAGACTTCTCTTTCAAGTCTGACTTGTATGACCAGATTATTTTCGACAACTCCACAATTTTCTTAAAGGGCCTATAAAATGAAAAAAAAGTATCACTTCAATTTTTGGCTATTAAATATGCTTTATCTATTCCAGTCTGTTGCTGTGGAGAGAGATACAACACAGGAGCCTTGGCAGTATGACAAGCAATTAAGACACCAAAATGTTTAGCCATGTATGAGTATTTTCTCACAGCAAGACCTCAAAGCTCAGCCTGCCGCTGACATTGTTAGTCATTGAATCAATTACACAAGATGAGGTTGACAGGTGTAATTATATATTTCTATGGTGATTATGTATGGCCTGCCATAGAGACCAACAAGCCTGTTACTTTGCACTCATTTAAGCAGTCACTTGTCTAACAAAGTTTTTGGAGTTGGAGAGCCTCTTTGGAGAAAAGGAAATCCAAAAGAAAGTCACAATCCATTGCCAATTCTCACTAATGTCGTTAGGTTGAGAAACATTGGCATTGTCATTGGAATGATGTCCAGCTGCCAGGTGATTACTCCCTCACATGGTTTAGAAACTATGTGTGGTTATATGAGACTGGAGTGAAGACAATAACTGATACTGAAAGTACCAGATGTTGACTAAAATCAAACCGAGGTTAGCAATCTGTTTAGAAATGGAGTACAATCTTTTTAAAAAAAAATTCAAACTAGTTTATGTGTGTAGATACAATTTATGTCTGTTTTCCTTTCATCAATTCAGAGTCTATGGGAGGGCGGACCCAGACAGCATAGTTTAAGACATAACTTGCTTTCCACATGCAGTGTCCCGGTTAGAATAGCTTAAATTTGCTTTGGGAGATTATTCTTTTTCTATTCCCATGTTCCCCCCAGTGAGATTTTTTGAAAAGGTGGAATTAAACCAAATCAGCCTCAAAGTATTTCATAGAGAACAAGGGGGTTGATTTGAGAAATGTAATTATCTTTTTAATCTCCCTCTAGTTTCACCAAGGCATCCCTCAAAGGCAGGATATTTTCGTCATTAATGAAATCTTGATTAGCATATGTCTAGATCAGTGTTTGGTGATCTGGGTCAAAGGCACCTATGATGCATCTGCGTTACCAGAGGGTTAAGATGAGTTCTGTAAATTAGGTCTGTGCTGCATGTGTAAAGCATATTGGGAAATATCCAGCAGTGATCAGCAAATGCATGGATTGTACTCATGTTGTCACGTCTGTTCTCAACCTAATTTTACAAATGTACCTGTACTCTGAAATTCTCAGAACGTTAAAGAAATGTAAAATAAATAAATAAATAAAAACTTGAAAACAAAACAAGCCTAACTAGCCAAAATATACCATTTATTATTGTGCCCAGCTCCACCAGTTTTAAAAAATGTACTACGCATCCTTAATTAATAAAACCGTATGTTAAAAAGGAACGTATTTATTGAGTACATACTATTTGTCTAGCACTGCCATGGGTACTGAAGGAGAGGCTAATGAAACACTGCTTAGGACATGGCCCTTGAAGAAATTGTGAGTTTAAATACAAAGAGGAGGGCTTCCCTGGTGGCGCAGTGGTTGCGCGTCCGCCTGCCGATGCAGGGGAACCGGGTTCGCGCCCCGGTCTGGGAAGATCCCACATGCCGCGGAGCGGCTGGGCCCGTGAGCCACGGCCGCTGAGCCTGCGCGTCCGGAGCCTGTCCTCCGCAACGGGAGAGGCCGCAACGGAGGGAGGCCCGCATACCACAAAAAAATAAGTAAATAAATAAATAAATACAAAGAGGAGACATATGTAAAAGCACTCAACTTCCTGCTTGCTAAATGGAGGTGTACAAATTAGAACTGCTATTGGCCTTTATAGGAGATTAATGCAGCTAGAGCAGTCAGGAAAGGCTAGTTAGAGGAAGTGGAACAACAGGAGCCAGAGGCTGTGGATATTGATGGGCAAAGGAAAGATGAAGGCATTTCCTCTGAGAGGAACAGCATGAAGCAAGGATTGAAGTCAGCAGTAAAAGTGTTAAGTTCAGGGCCGGTGAAGAAACCTTGCTGGCTGGATGGGAGGGTCTGTGTTTGTGAGTATTGAGAGAGAAGGTTGCAGAGAGAGGGTGAGTGGAGCTTGCAGTACCAGGCACTAGAGTCTGCGCTTTATTGTATTTGCAATTGTGAGCCACTGAAAGTATTTGAAAAGAGTGATACAAACAAACTCCATTTTCCCTGATCCATGGAGTCATACGTGTTTTTAGGCGACTGCTTGGATGGCTGTACAGCATTTGTTCTCCAAGTGTGGTCTCTGGACTAGTGGTGTCCATAGCAGCGCAGCCGGGAACTTGCTAGAAATGCTAATTCTTGAGCCCTGCCCCAGACTTACTGAATCAAAAATTCTGAGAGTGGGACCCAGAAGTCTGTGGTTTAGCAAGTTTTCCAGGTGATTCTGATGGACTCTCAAGTTTGAGAACCACTGTGTAACAGGATGTGAGATAGGAAGCTCTTGCATAATTCAGTTCCTGGGCAATAAAGACCTAGATTAGGATCTTTCTCTCACTTGTTAGACCACTTACTTGAGAGCTAAAAAGGTAAAGGTTGTGTAATCTACGGATTTTCTCATCGTGAAGTAGTTTATCTGATTGATGGACATAGGCAATGACGTATACATATGCATTTGTATACATGTATTACCAAAAATATGTGACAAAGTAGGGTAGCTAGTGAATAAAATGGTTTGATGACTAGAATTTTTTAAAACATCTTTATTGGAGCATAATTGCTTTGCACTGGTCTGTTAGTTTCTGCTGTACAACAAAGTGAATCAGCTATACGTATACATATATCCCCATATCTCGTCCCACTTGCGTCTCCCTCCCACCCTCCCCATCCCACCCCTCTAGGTGGTCACAAAGCACCGAGCTGATCTCCCTGTGCTGTGCAGCTGCTTCCCACTATTTTACATTTGGTAGTGCATATATGTCAATGCTACTCTCTCACTTCATCCCAGCTTACCCTTCCCCCTCCCCGTGTCCCCAAGTCCATTCTCTCCGTCTGCGTCTTTATTCCTGTCCTGCCCCTAGGTTTGATGACTAGAATTTTTATAGACCTTTTGAGTCTCTCTGCCTAGCTCATCAGGTAGCTATTTATCTTGCTCCTATGTTTTCTCTGGCATCTATATCATCATAATACCCTCCAGGTTTTTTGACAGAGGCTAGTCACGACTCATCTATATAATACTACTGGAAATTCTTGTCTCTCTGATAACCTGTTGTTAATTTCTCCAATGCCATTTTTATGGTTGCCATGTGTTTTGGATTTCCTTAAGGTTAAAAGTCAAGTTTATTGCATTTGGGAGTTTGAGGTGGAGTTCCCCTGCCCATATGACACATAGACTATGTCTGCATGGTACCAGACCACCTGGTCAGTCCAGTCAGTCAGTGGAGGGTTGGAGGTGGGGTTGGAGAAAGGAAGCTCAGAAACTAGAAGTTTCGCACTGAGAAATCAAAGCAGTTAAGTTGGTGATTTTTTGTCGTCTTTCAACTAGTTGTTTTGCCAAAATGAAGGCAAACAAGTGTCTTAGCACTTAAAGAGTAGTGAACTTTGGGGTCAAAAGGAAGGGTTTGATTTTCAACTTTACCACTTATTGAGATGTGTGACCTTGAGCAAGTTACTTAGTCTCTCTGAACTTCAGTTGCCTCATTTGTAAAGTTGGGGGTGGTGGTGTTTCAGAGGGCAGTTGTTCCTTTGCAAACTGTAGAGTGCCATACTATCTTACCTGCTTGTATAACTGCTCACTGTAGTTTCGGTGATATGATGCTTAATTAGGCAGCAGAGCCTACCAGATTAGCAGAGCCAATCCATGTCTGCTCATTGCTTGATGGATATTCCCTCAACCTGAGCCACCTCGACAGTTCCAGCTGGTACCATTTTCCCTGATCTATGGAGTCATGTCCTTTGATGGTTGAGTAAATGTGGGGGTAGTTTGACCTTTATAATTACTTGTTCTGGAAGTGCTTGATTGAGTTCACTGTTTTCCCTAACTTGGCTAGAATTTCAAACTATCTGACATACAAGGATGTTTGAACAACAAGCAAACAGGAATTTTACTAAGTTTCAAGAGAATAACAACTAGAGGTATGGATTAATCACAGGATGCCCCAATTTGAAGTTTTGCAAAGAGATTCTATTCAGGAGGCAGTGTGGTATGGTGAAAAGAATACAGGATTTAGAATAAAACAGATTGGTGTTTCAATCCTGTTTTGATCTACTATCTGAGGCTCAGTTTTTTCATCTGTAAAATGGGGATTATATTAGAACCTACCTCAGGGTTTTTTGGTGAGAATTAAAGAATGTATGTACAAAGATTTTGTACAATGTCTGCAAATGCTAGTTCCTTTTCTCAAGGACAGATTCGCCAGGAACAGTGTTGCCCTGAGTTCTCAAGCGCTTTTCTTTCGTAACCCCAAAGTCCTATGCATTCCATAGTATGGGAATCTTTTGGAAGGACAAACAGCGTTGAGACTTAGTATGAAGAATGATACTGTTAAGAACAAAATGCTTGCGAATCTGGGGACTCAATCCTTGCTCCATATTTTTCCAGGTATAATGTTTGCAACATATATAGGCTACTGATTTCATGCAGTGCCTTAGACTGGAATTTGAGGTTCTTCATGATCTGACCCTACCTACCAGGAGTTTGATTTCCCACTATTCCTCTGAATTGTGTTCCTGTCAAACTGGTTTATTCATTGTTCTCCAAACATGCTAAGCACATTCCTACTTCTACATTTTTGCTCAGGCTATCCCCACTCTAGAATGTCTTTCTTCTTCCTCTGTACTTGTGTACAAGCTCCATCCCCAAGACCTAGCTTTAGGATTGCCTCCTTCATTGAGCCTTGCCTGACTACCTCATGCCCTAGGGGATCAAGTTGCTCCTCTGAACTACTATAGCATTATTACCCATGACGGTTGAATGGAAGGGTTGGTTGGATGAATGGCCAATGCTTACACCAATCTGGAACTAACCTGGGTCTGCGGGTAAGAGAGTCTGCTGGGTGGGAAGACTTCTTTCACGTTTTATCCTTAAGAAGGTACGAATATGATTTCTTCAAACCAGAACATAAATCTCCTGAAAGCAGAGGCATACAGGGAAGGTTAGTGGTGTTATCTGTAAAACTAACATATGCTTTTGGTTGTTCAGATGAAAATCTACCTTTTAAAACAATAGCACATATTCCCAAACTGTGCCCCAAACATTATCTTTTGTGTGAAGTTGACAGTTACCTTTTAGCAATAAATGGATGATTATCCTTAAAGCATTAGCATCTAATTGTACATGTAGAATAGGCATACATTAAAAAAAATATTTATTTATTTTGGCTGCGCCAGGTCTTAGTTGCGTCATGCGGGATCTTTAGTTGCAGCCTGTGGGATCTTTTTCAGTTGCGGCCTGTGGGATCGTTTTTAGTTGCGGCATGCGGACTCAGTTGCAGCATGCGTGCAGGATCTAGCTTCCTGACCAGGGATCAAACCCAGGTCCCCTGCATTGGGAGCGTGGAGTCTTACCCACCTGACCACCAGGAAAGTTCCCAGAATAAGCATACATTTTCTGAGCACTTACTTGGCAACAGGCACTTTTCCAAACAGCTTTACAAATTCCACCACTGAGACCCTTGCCTCAGACTGCCTTGAATTACAGTTACTTGTGTTCTTGCCAGTCTCTCTCCTCCTTCACATCCCTAAGAACCCAAATGTTATTTATCTTTTTGTTCCTCCCAGCATTTGGCACAGTGCCTGGCATATAGTAGGTGCTAAATAAATGTTGAACAAATGAATAAATAAAATCATGCAAGACTCAAAATGTAGCCTTTGATGCCTTTCGATTTTTCTTCCAGAAATGGACAGAGCAAGTCCCCATTTAACATGCAGTCAAAGATTAAAAAAATCCCATGTCTCTCAGCCAGTCATTGCGCTGCCCTTTTGTGCCTGGCTTTATGAAGTTGTTAAAAATGTTTTCCTTGGGAAACTTTCACCAAGAAACTACCTAATGGGGGCCAGCTGCAGCCCCAGGTTTTATGAACACTTCTATAGAAACCACATTAAATAGCAACACTGGTTCACACATCAGTTTTGCCATGTTAAATCCCAGCTCAGGCACGTGGGGAGTTCATGCAATATTGACTTTTCATCATCATCGTGGCAGAAAATATGGTTTGGTCTGGCTCAGTCATTAGCAGACATAAAGCAGAATAATCTCAAAGTACCTTAAGAAAACTGAACTTGGTCACAGTTTTTTTTTTCCCATCTTTGGAGTTTAGTGAAGCAGGTGAGGGTCAAGGATTACCAGAGAAATACTCAAATGGTTCCCTAAGTGGTAGTAGTAGTTGGGCTGTTTCTTCTCCTTGCAAACTTTGGTAGCTGTGTGGCCTCTCCAGTACTGAGAGAATTTTTTTTTCTTTTGCTTATTGCCACTGCTTTGGTATTTCCCTTTGGTGCAATCTCTGAACTTCATTGGTTCCAGATGTCTCACCCTTTTGCCTCTATTGGCACCCAAGTGGGAGAGGGTACAAATGGCCCAGCAACCACTTAATAGATCCATATGGAGGAAAAAAAAATAGGTGTGCCTTTTGAGCCATGAAAATCTAGATTAGAGCCCTGGTTTTGCCAAGGGCTAACTGTGTGCTATAGGTAAATCACTTCAGTTGGAAGAACTTCAGTTTGTTCATTTGTAAAAATGGGGATAAGTAGTACCCTATATGAGTGTTGATCTGGGTGGAACAGTTGGTAAGTTTGGGTCAGGTTTGCGCTGTGTAGTCACTCCATAGCATCTCATGATATCATCTCAACACCTTGCTTCAGAGATTACCAGGCCAGGGCAGGAGAGCTCTGGAAGCTCTTAAATGGAAGCAATTAAATGCTTCTACCCAGAATTAACACAGGCACTTTCACTCACACATCATTGGCCAAATCAAGTCACATGGCCATGCCTAACGACAAAGGGACTGGTTCTGTATGCCTCAGTTGTACGTGTTTCTTCTTCTAGCAAAGAACATCTTGTTTAGCAGTGGTAATGCCTATCACACTTGACAGCCAGCCAGGTGACAGGGTTGTCATTCTGTTTGGTAAATTAGGCGGAGTTTCTAGTGTTCTCACACAGATGGAGGGCCATCCCAAATATGCACAGGGTTGGACTACAGAGATATATGCAAACAGGGCCACATTTCTTGTAAAAGAAAGAGCTTTGAAACTCCTCAGTCGCCTCTTTTGAAATCCGCTACTCAAAACGGTTCAGTTTGTCTCTGTGACATGCCATTCCCATTCTCACTGGTTTAGAAGTGGGGATATGCTTTTAGCACCTATCAGACGATCACTCGGGTCTTTTCCATGTCTGACAGTTTAGGACGGAAGAGGCTTTGGATAGTCAAGCGGGTCCATGAGGCTGTCTGACTTTCTGAGAACTTTTTATCTCCCAGTAGCAGAGTCAGGAATGGAACTCACAGGTCCTATAGTTTTGTGCTTTTCAATCTCACTCGTTATAGGCCTCTGACTTAAAAATGCAGGGACCAGAACCTTTAATCTGTGAGGCAGTCTGGTTCTGCTGCTACCAACTTGGAATAAAATGAGGTGGGCCTGGATGACCACAGCAAAGGCTAACGATTTGGGGTAAGCTCAGCAAGAGAGCCTAGCAGCCCCTCTGCCCTTTTCCTGCTGCCACCCTCCAAGTTGCAGAAAGCTGGAGCTGTAATCTTGACCATCCCACAGAACACTAACAGGTGTGCCGTATTAATTTTAGAAGTATTGACAGTGCTAGACTTTTTGAAAGGAATGACATTACAGCTGTTATTCTTTGTTACTGAATTTACTCAATTTACTTGTCTGCATACCATGAACCACATTGTTTATTGATGTACAAAAATTATTTAATCTTAGTGCATTAGTTATAATATACAACATGGTACAGGACAGCTGCAGCTAGCTGACTTAGCTGTCAAGATTTTCCAGTTGGTTCCGGTACAATTGTTCTTCCTTCTTCTGTAATCAGGAGTGTCTGAGAATGCTTGTTTTGGAGGGAACTTGAAGGAGAAAGGAACCAGGACCTTAAGAAGTGAGATCCACTGGGAACATAAGAATTATTAGACTTTCCAGGAAAATGCAAGGGGAGGGAGACATGGAGGGGAGTGGTTAGGAGCAAAGGGACTTGTAGGCCAGAAAAAAAAAATGTAAGCAGAAAATATCTCACGGGGACGTGAGAAGGAACTTTCAGTAAAGGCTTACTGCGCGACACCCATTCTGTAAATCTAATTTGTTGAAGTAACTGTGCCACCGCGCCACCCTCTACTTCCCTCCGCCTTTTTTTTTTTATAACGGCTACCAAATGGCTTCAGTTTTTAATTCTTTACTTTCCGTTTTACGGCCTACAGCTTCATGCAAAAGTGTGAGTGCCCTCTCCAGATGGGCTGTGCACCTCATTTGGAAAGAAGGGCGGCCAATTTTCATCATCTGGGCCTTTAAGAACTCTCTAGGTAGCCCTAAAATACATAAAAGTGCAAATGGTGGACAGGAAATTTAGCAATGTCTCTTGCTGAACAGTCAGAGTTTGGATGTTAGTCTGTTCATTTTTCTTTTACTGTTGGTTAGAACTACCAGCCTTGCAGGCAGGCTAGAATATGGGGGAGGTGGGGAGGTGGAGGTAGTGGGGAGGTCGGGGCAGAGGCGAGCAGAGAGCGCAAGTCTGCTCTTGCTAGGTGAAGCTTTTTATTGTGAAATTGCTTTCAGTGCCGACTTTCCCAGCTATCCTGGGTGCTTCATTCCGATTTTGGCCATATGGCTCTGCTCACGAAATTCCTCAGGCTCTTCCAACTGATGTTTTCCCACCACGTGGCCACAAATTGACTACTTGCTTTGCCTAGAGCTTTTAATTGGTTTAAATAATAAACTCCCCAAGTCTTTGTTTGTTGGCACACAGAACTGAGCACACAATTGCAAATGAGTTGGGCAACCTGCTTTGATTCGGTGATTAGTCATTGCTCTTAATTGTTTTTACAATTTCCACCTGAGCGATCAGGAAATGAAGCGCCGCCTCACACTTCTAGCAAGTTGCAAAGAGCCTAACTACGGTATTTCCTTACCGAGTGTTTCCTTGCCTGGGAGGACGCTGCGTTCAGATGTTGTGGCTTGGAAAGGCAGGCGCCCACACAGCTGAAGTCAAGCCTTGGCATTTTAAGCCGATTCCCGTCTGACTCTGGGAAGTGATGGAGACAGATTAAGCCATGTAGCATAAAAAGGGACAGGCCCCCAACAGAACTCTGAGGCCCCGGTCACACCACAGCATAAACACGGAAAACATGACCGTGGCTTTGGGAGACAGAGCTTTCCTCCTGTCTCAAAAGAAGACTTTTTTGTTTAAGGCGTTTTTGCTTTGTTTTGTTTTGCTTAGCCCTCGTTTATTTTCCTACATCATTGGTGCAGATGGCAGATTAGCGATGCCTTTGGTTTTTTTCTTTGGTTCTGTTGTATTTTCCTTTGGTGGTCGGGTCTCTGAACTTCTGAAACGGAACTATCAGCCACTGTAATACAGACTTTTTGCTTGAACAAAGTTTGTTTTTTCATTCGAAAAGTTTTTATGACAGTTCCCATATGGACACTATTTCCTGTGTCAGGAATGTACTCCACAGCCCCCAACCACCTACCACCTCCTCCTTGTGTCCTTGGTGATTCTTATCAGGACTCAGCTCAAGGGGTTGCTCCTCTTAGAATACCTTCCTGACCACCCCTCCACCCCATACACCAAGCTGACTTGACGATAACACCTTCTTCCCTTCATGACCCACTGTGCCTTGAACAGGCCTCCAGCATAACTCAGCAGAGTTATTTGTTGGCATTTTCCTCCCTTACTGTTAGAGTGTACACCCCCAAGATGGGCCAGAAAGCACTGAGCACAGGTCTGTTGAGGCCCCATGGTCTAGTGGAGAGAGCAAAGACCACAGATACTAGAGTCAGGCCGACCTAAGCTGGATCACAGCTCTGCAAACTAGTAAACTGGGTGACCTTAGGCAATTTACACAACCTCTCTTAACTTCAGTTTCTTAATCTGCAAAGTAGAATCATGAGGTTTACTTTGCGAGGTTGTTGGGAGAGTTCAATTAAATATTGTATGTCAAGTATATAGCATGATGCTTAGCACAGAACAGTGCTCCAGAAATAGCTGATCCTCCAGGTAACCCTCTTTGCTCCCCTCCCAGAGAAGGAATCCCTTTCATCTGATTCATAGCCTCCCCTTCCTCGGCTCTTCCAAACCCCAAGATAACATGGTTGATTCCTGCCACTTGCACTTTGTCAACCACCTAGTTGGAAGAAAGCCTTTGCAGCCTCTACTGTCCCCAGTTTGATGTTCCCTGCCTAATAGTGTGATTAGATACGTCCATCTGCAATGTAAAACTGCATTGAACTTACATGGCCTCCTTCATCATGATGAGCCTAAAGTGCTCTGTAAGTGTAATGAGCTATGGCAGGGAGAGATGATGCTTAAAAGAGGTTCCCTTCTCAAGTATACGCAGGGTAACGCTGCGTACTCTAGCTCCCTCCTGGAGAGTCACACTGCATCTTAACATCCTTTGAGAGGCCCTGCAATAAGGAAACACATTTCAAACTTTGTTGAATGCTACAATTCCCAAACTGCTTTTACAATATGCTTAGGTACTTCCCCAAGAACTTATGTTTTATCCAGAGCATTCTTTGGAAAATGATGCTTTATGGGAATAATATGTCTTTGTTGATGGAGCTTTATGATACTTAGAGGGAAAGTAACTCATGTAAGGACTTGCAGAGAGTGCAGAGTGGTCAGCCTGGCCCTCTCCTCCCCACATCACACCTTAATGACAAGCACCAGCTCTCTGGTCTTGTCAAGGGTCTGATTCCCAAACTTGTCTGGGATTCTGCGTTCCTGCTCTTGATCTCTACAGTTCATGATCTCTTGCCCATGGCCTCACTTCTCAGATATATACCTTTGGTACTGGTCTTAGCTTTCCTCCTCAATTTAGATTGGCACTCAGCCCTTGAACTAGTTCTGCCTCTGGCTGTTAAAGCTAACGAGCCCTTGCAATCCATCCAGTCTCAGTTCTCTAGAAAGGGAACCAGACATGTCAGCAGGTCATCCCAGAGACATTACAGTAATAGGAAACACTTAGCGCTTACTCTGTGACAGGAGGTCTGGCTCCAGAGTCCAAACACTTAACCCCTATGTGAATCTGCCTCTCTTTACAAAGTAGTAGCAGATATAGTTACCCTTCCCATACATCCTACACAAAAGCTGCGGCCGTCAGACAAGGTTGCTGGAACAGATCATTAGCACACAGGGCATTATATGATCAGGTATAATACTACAGGGAACAGACCTCTAGAAATTTGTGTGGAGAGAAAAGTAGACTCCATCAAAAACCAAACTAAAACAAAAAACCAAAACTAACCAAAAGTAGGGTCAAGCTGCTATTTAAAGCTGCCAACAGCTTCTTACTTTTGCTTTGAGAATTTATTGCTGGGAAAATATTGTTCTCTCCTTTTCAGAAAACCACTTTAATGGGCCTTTGATTTTGTAAAGCTCTAGCTCAGATTCTGATCTAGGACGAATAGCTTGCGAAAATGAAGAGCTAAACTGCCCTGTAGAAGATGTACACCATGGACTTCCTGGGAGGGCAGAGTAGCATCTTTGTAGAGGTTACAGTGATTTCCACTGGAAGCAAGGAAATCTTTCCTTTACTCTTTGGGCGTTGAAAATGAAGGTCAGGAGCGGCCTCTGGATAGTGTGGACAAGGTTGAAGATACTCTCCTCCCTGGGGGCTGGGCTAGCTAGCCCTTTGACATGGCAGTAGATGATGGGAGTAAGGAAAGAGCCAGCCAGTGGGAGCCCTTGTGAACAGACCTAGCCTATAAAGCCTAGGAAGCATAATAATGAATAACCACATTTAAGATTTTCTCTACATTGTAGTTCCTCTCTGTCTCAGTCAATTTGGGCTGCTATAACAAAATATAACCGACTGGGTAGCTTATAAAAAACAAAAATTGATATCTCACAGTTCTAGAGGTTCAAAGTCCAGGCTCAGGGTGCCAACATAGTTGAAGTTTGGTGAGGGCCCTCTTCTTTGTTCGTAGCTGGGTCTTCTCACAGTGTCCTCAATGGTGTAAGGGGCTCGGGATTTCTCTGGAGCCTCTTTTATGAGATCTCTAATCCCATTCATAAGAGTACCACTCTCATGACTTGAGTATCTCCCAAAGGTCCCACTCTCTAATGCCAACATTTCTGGGAGTTAGGAATTCAACATATGAATTCGGGGGGGAACGAACATTCAGACCATAGCACCCTCTGTGATTCCCAAGCCTTCAGTAAAATTTTGTTAAACTCCATAGCAGGCTTTAACTCTGTTGTCACTTGCTGTGACATGGTTTGCATGAAATAGCAGCAGCTGGGGGAACATGGGTTGCAGAGAGGCAAGAGCTGACCAACAGAGAAACCTAGAACAGTAGTCTAAATCCAGAGATGAAAAATGACAACCAGGATGGATGTGTGAATTTGTAGGCATTCTTCAATGACTGCCAGGAATTCTTGGCAAAGGGAACCAAATATAAAGATTAGGCTTTTCTGAAAATTAGATGATAGTCAGTGCCTAGTCAGGTAAGACTGTATTATGCTGAAATAACAACCCCAGAATTTCAGTGGCTTAAAACAACAAAGTCTGATTTCTTGCTCATACCATATAACGTGTATCCATTGTGGGCTGACTGGCTCTTCTCTGCCTAGTTCTTACTCAGGGTCCAAAGCTGCGGGAGGCTCCATCTTCATGCTTCCATGATTGCAGAGGCAGGGAAAAGTTCTTAAAGCTTCTGGTTGCATGTCATTGACTAAAACAAATCACAGGGCCATGCCTGACTTCAAAAGGAGTGAGTCATTACAATCCTGCCACTGTGCCTGGAAAGCAGTGAGTTGGATATATTTGGTGAAGAGCACTGATGGCGGCCACAGAGGGCATTTGGGAGCTCAGACTCCTATTTGTGTGTTTCAAGACTGGAGGCCTTGGAGATATCCGGGTGCTGGGCTCTGTCATTCATTCATTCATTCTTGCATGGCTGACTTCATCAAGTATTTATTGAGCATCTTCTATGTGCCAGGCACTGTGTAAGCACTGGGGATACATTCTTTTTTTTCTTTCTTTAATTGTGATACTGAACTTTTATTGAAGTAAAGCACACTAAATCAAAGCAACTACAGAAATACATGGGGGGATACATTCTTGTACCAAAAAAGAGACATGGTTACTGTGTTTAAGAGGTTAC
Source organism: Physeter macrocephalus (assembly GCF_002837175.3). Lineage (NCBI taxonomy): Eukaryota > Metazoa > Chordata > Mammalia > Artiodactyla > Physeteridae > Physeter > Physeter macrocephalus. Next base: position 108,263,834 of record NC_041234.1, read on the forward strand.
ATTCTGGTGAGAGGAAGAGGTAGACAATAAACCTGTTGCTCTGAGAAAAGCATTCCTTGAAATGATACCTTATCTGAGGGTCTTCACATTCTGTTAGATGATCTAGGGGTGAGTGGCTGTGGCCTTCTGACTGCAGATTGGTATGCTAAAGCACTTGCCAGATTTTCATATTTCCCTTTCTGAGTACAACATTCAGTGGCCTGGGTCCATTAATTGTTCTCTGAGCATGGTGATTTCTTGTTCTCGTTCTTTCAGTATTTCACTCTCTCTTAGCTCTTTTAATGCTTAGCTAGTAGCAGTGTCCGTGCTAAGCCCTCTATTGGCTTCTATGAGGCTCTGTATTCTTACAGGAGTCAGCTCCCTTGGAGACCTCTGGGATATACGGGGTAACCCTATTGGTTCCATTCAGCTCTAGTCTTCTGAGCACTTAGCAAAGACCCAGGGTTTCTGATTCTTTTGTTATTACATGCAGTATGGTATAGTGGTTAGAGGCACTAGCTTTGGCCTCAGGCAAACCTAGCTTTGAGTAGCAGCTCTACCATTCCCAACTCTCAGTTTTCCCTCTGTAAAGTGCTGATAATAATAGTATTTACTTCACAGAGTTAATTGATGATTAAGTTCGCTATATTTAAAGTACTTAGCACAGTGCAAGGCAAATGGTAAGTGTTCAGTATAAACTAGTTGCCATCATTAGCTTAGAGGCAGCTCTCATGCTCTTAAAGGAAGCTCCCCTCCCCATAAGTTCATGTAATCGGTAGTGTCAGTACCAATTCCTAAACTCTGCTTATATATAGCTCATCAGACGCAGGGCTTTGTGTGCAAACTGAATCCTAGGAACAGCTCTGACGAAATATTTCCCTAAGAAATATGCAATGTAAGCTGTAATAATCAGGGTGTTATCTAGCGTCATGGCCACGTCTGTCTGTCTTCCTGTTTCTCTCATCTCTCTGGGTCCCTTCTTGCTCTAAGATTCTGTAATTTTCACATGCACTTCTAGCTTCAATGTGATCCCATCCAAACAGTCTATATTTCCAAATGCATTTTTGGCAAGAAAATAAAGAAAATAACATTTTACTTTTGTCATTGAAAATGTACTTGTGCATTTCCCTAAAACAGATGCCAAACAGTTGAGGCTTAAAAAAATGCACATCTTTTTGCAGTATGGCTACGACCAGAATAGATGAGACAGGAGGAGATTTCTCATTTTGTGGCTTTCCTGTCCTGGGATCAACATGCATGGCCCATTCGGGTCTTTCTTACCAGTCACCAGTGGCTTAATATCTCAACTGAGTGGAGCGCAGTCATATGGCAAACTTGTCTGCCCTGAATGTGTGAAAACTAGGAAGAAAACCAAAGAGGCCTCTGAGGGGCCAAAACAACAACCACAAAGCTGTACCCTGAAGAGTCCCTCATTCTGTAACAGTTTTCTTTTCTTTTACCCAAGATGTAAACATATTTGTCTGTCTTCATTCTGCAAGCTTGTATCAAGCTGGTAGAAGGTTAGGAAGAGGAAGAAGAGCAGTGCTGGAGGAAGAGGAAGAAGAAGAACAGTGCTGCCAGGCACATTAACAAGGAGGCAGAAAACAGCCAATAAGAAAGCTGAAGAAGATCAAAAAAACCAGAACTATGAGGCCACTTTGTGGGGGAGAAAGTGGCCCTGCTCACTTCAGTGGCCTTAAAGACATTGTTCATAATGTACCTGTGTCAATACTGAAGTTGCTCTTTCAGAGTTGTGATACCAAGTTATCCAGAGAAGTCTAAAGTATTCTCCGTGTCCTCTCTTCAAGGAGGCAGAGGAAAGTGTAACATATCTGGGTGGCTTTCCCCCCAAAGTGGTTAAAATAAAACGATTTTGGTGTTTTGTTCAGGTTTTCTGGCACCCTGAGAACTTCTCCAGGCTTCTAGCCGGCTGAGATATGACTTTAGATTGCTTAGCACTTTTGTCAGTTTCACTGCCGATGAACAACCAGATTTCTCGAGAAGTATCATCTTCGGACTTCCCATAGGAAGTTGAAAGAAGTAAATCCCACTATATCAGATGCTAGCCTTGGAAGAAATAATGCACAGAAATATGCCCACTGCTGCAGCCCAGATTGCCAGCATTATGTTTGAGATCTGATCAGAATTTGATGACTTCTTACCTCCTCCACCACTACCATCCTCTGTCACCATCATCGCTCATCTATAGCCCCTTAACTGGTCTCCAGCTTTGAGTCTTGACACCTACTGTCTAATGTCAACACAGCAGTTAGGGTGATCCTTTTAAAGGAAAATCATTGAATACCTACCCTCATAGCAGCATTATTCATAATAGCCAAGGGGTGCAAACAACCCATTATTCACTGATGGATGAATGGGTAAACAAAGTGTGGTATATCCGTAAAATGGAATATTAGTCATCCTTAAAAAGTAAGGGAGTTCTCACACAACCTACAACATGGATGAAAAAGACAAATAGTGTATGATTCCACTTATATGAGGTACGTAGAGCAGAAAATTCATAGAGACAGAAAGTAGAATGGTAGTTGCCAGGGGCTGGGGAAAGGGGAGGGTGGGGAGTTGTTTAATGGATATAGTTTCAGTTTGGGATGATGAAAAAGCTCTGGAGATGGATGGTGGTGATGGTTGAACAGCAATATGAATATAATTAATGTCACTGAACTTGTACACTTAAAAATGGTTGAGGTGGGGCTTCCCTGGTGGCGCAGTGGTTGAGAGTCCGCCTGCCGATGCAGGGTACACGGGTTCGTGTCCCGGTCCGGGAGGATCCCACATGCCGCGGAGCGGCTGGGCCCGTGAGCCATGGCCGCTGAGCCTGCCGCAACGGGAGAGGCCACAGCGGTGAGAGGCCCGCGTACCGCAAAAAAAAAAAAAAAAAAAAAAAAAAAAAAAAAAAAAATGGTTGAGGTGGTAAATTTTGTTATATGTATTTTAGCACAATTAAAAATAATTTAAAATTCCATTACAATAAAAATATGAAAATCAGGTGCTGTCACCGCTCAAAACCCTCCCATAACTCCCCATCACCCTCAGAATAAAACCTGAAGTACTCACCCTGATCTCTAAGGCCCTGACTTATCTGGCCTATGGCTCCCTCTCTGCTTCACTTTTTTTCTTTTTAACATCTTTATTGGAGTATAATTGCTTTACAGTGATGCGTTAGTTTCTGCTGTATAACAAAGTGAATCAGCTATACGTATACATATGTTCCCATATCCCCTCCCTCTTGCGTCTCCCTCCCTCCCACCCTCCCTATCCCACCCCTCTAGGTGGTCACAAAACACCGAGCTGATCTCCCTGTGCTATGCGGCTGCTTCCCCCCAGCTATCTATTTTACATTTGTCTACCTCACTTCTTACCATCCATTCCCCCACTCTTTCTTCTATGGGTTGGTCCTTGAACACCCCGAAGCTTTTTTTCTGCCTCACAGCCTTTGTCCTTGCTATTCCACTTGTTTAGCATACTTTTTCCCCAGGTAACTTGGTGGTTTGGTCTATTCCTTCCTTCAGCTACCTGTTCTGATGCCATCTCCTCAGATATAATACCAGCCTGTCTTAAGATAACTGCGATCTTAATCCTGCCCTGGCTCTCTACACCCTCACATATTGCTTTATTTTTCTCCGTAGCACTCTAGGGTACATGTTTATTTATGTGTCAGTTGTCTGTCTCAGTCCTCTGCAAGGTAAGCTCCATGAGGGCTAGAATTTTGTCACTCACCACATTCCCAGCACCAAGAGAAGCGACAGGAACATAGCAAGTGCTCAGTAAATATTTGCTGAACAAATGAATGATACAAAGGTTCTTTGTAAAGCTCAGGCCTTGCAGAATAAGGTCATTCAGCCTCACTGAATGAGGTACATTCGACCTCAGAAGAAGGCAGCTGAATCCAGCAGTACCAGGCACCGCTGTCTCGATATGATACCCAACTTGTTTGCTCTTGTATTGAACTCTTTCAAGTTTATATGGTAACATCCAAAAAGCGTTTACTCAAGTGATTTAGAAATTAGGTTGATTTAGTGTAATCATAGCAGTCGGCAGTTTGGATGATTTTTAAATACTAATGTGACTCTTCGTGCTCACTGGTAGAGAGCAGTTATGGTGTTTCAGAATGGTTTTCGCAGACCACAGTGTCACACCAGCTTCTTCACATGGAAAGCTACAGGGAACATTCTCTCTAGTGAGAGCTGCTGCAGAGTTTCTCTTGGACTTTAGTGGGCATGATGGTGGCCTCTAGGGAGCTCTGTGAGAGGAGGGCTTCCACCAGTGAGCCTGGGCTGGATAGGGCTGCTCAAGACAAACTTGTGAAGTATGAGTTGATCTTCTCCAGGCCTCTGCCTCCCTTTTTCTGCCTCAGGACCCAGTGCTCTCCCTGGGAACTTTAATGAGTAGGAAAGTCTGTAATAAACTTCAACCTGGATGGAGTCTCACAAATTCCTGTTCAAAAACATATCTGCATTTTAGAAGACAAGAGTCCTGGAGAAAAATCCTGGAGCATAACAATAGTAGCTATAATTTCTTCAGCAGCTATTAAGGACCAGGCCCTATGCTAAGAATTTAACATTTTACATCAGGATCACAGTTCATCCTTACAGTTTCTCTGCGAGGTAGATACTATTATTTTCCCCATTTTAATAGGTAAGGAAAGCGAGGCTCAAGAAGTAAGTTACCCGTGGTCAGGCAACTGGTGAGTGGCAGCCGAGGTATTCAGGGAAGACTTCATGGAAGAGGCCTAGTATATGTCCTTGCTGAGTAATATTTAACAAATATTTGTTTAATTATGTTTTACACTAAGGAGTTTGGACGTTATCCTATAGATAATGGAGAGTTAGTCGAGGCTTTAATTTTCTTTCAGAAAGTCAAATAAAGTTCTATGAAGGCAGGAACCATACGATATTCTGTTTGTACCCCATGCACACAGCACAGCGTCTGGCACATAGTAAGCGCTCACTAAATGTTTGTTGCGTAAATAACAGAATTCATCACTGCATATGTTTGAATAAACCATGTCAAACAAAATTCCTGGAAATAAAACTACATACAATAAACTCCTGACGTAATGTGGTTAAGGCCATAACATAGATATATAATGGTCTTGCCTACAACCACTGGAGAAAAGAGTTTCACTGTTAACGATTATAATTTTTAGGAAAATGACTTGGGTATACTTAAAATCAGGATAATTGTTCATTTTGAGCACTAAAGCATAAGTCCTGATAACCCCACTCAGCTTTTATCCTCTCACCTCTTTTCTCTTATTATTTGAGGCTTTTAGTGACATGATCAAGCCTGTGTTTTTAGAAAGCTCTCTCTCATGCTGGATGTGGAGGAGTGATTACAGGGAGAGGAAATTCGAGGATGGGGCTCAGTGGAGAAGCTGTTCAGCGTTGCGGGGGGGACATCAGAGGCCTGAATTAAGGGGACGTTCGTGAGAATGAAAAGGAGGGAAGACATTGGAAAGAGATTGAAGAGGCTTAATTTAGCGATAGTTATCAAGAAATATTGGCAAATGGTGGGATGCATTTTAAGAGGGTCAGGAAACTGTCAGGGATGCCTTTGAGGTTTTCAGTGGGATGTGGCTAGAAATAGGGAAATCAGGAGCCAAGGCCTTTTAGCAGGTGGTGGAAGTATAGATAATGATTTTAGGTGTAGCATCTTAAATTCCTTGTGCCAGAGAATATCGAAGGGGAGGTGTCTGGCAGACAGAAATTATAATCCATTAACAGTTCTTTCTCCTCCACCTCCCGCCCGATGGCAAGGATTAATATCCGTTTGAAAGAATCTGGTTCTACAAATCAAGAGTGTCCAATATTTAGATGCCTGACAGGCACGTGTATTGCAAGGGCTAAGTGCTCTAATCAGTATCTCTGGGCTGGAATTTGGTTTTTGGTGGAGGGGGCGGCAGATGTGGAGATGGTATTATGGGGCAGAGTTGGAGAGAGTGGGCTGCCTCCCCCATTCAGGAAACATTGTGTGCTTGCACTTCTCCTTACTCTCCAAGGCAGGCTACTGAGTAGTGATTTCCAAGAATGATAAGGCACTTAAATACTTAAGTACTTGGTAAGCAAGATTCTATATGAGCAATCAGTTGAAGAAGCAAATAAGATTCTGAGGGGAGCATTAATCATCTCTGTGTCTAATGGGTCTTCCCTAAGGCCACATGTACACGAGTTTGGAATTTTAAATAGGCTTTATTCTTGTGGACTTGCAAAAGGACAGGAATTTTTTTAAAAATAGATATTTTCTTGTAACTCTTCCTACATGAAAATGAACTCGGGACTAAAGCTTGTTTTGAGAAGTGCACATGATGGGTTTGCAAATGCTTCCTCAGGTTCTTGCCCCTAAAGCTGAATAAGTTTTCTTCAATTCACAAAACATTTGCTGGAGCATCTAGGGAGCTCTGCTAAGCCCGAAGGCTTTCGAAACGTAACCAAAAAGGCTCTTGCAGTTAAGGTGCTTCTTCCTGAAAGCATTTGTGTCTGTCGACAACACTTTGCTTGCCGAAGTCGACTTCACATCTTCTAAATGAGTAAATTATAAAACTTGATTTCTTTCTTTAGGATTGGTGGCTATCTCACTTTCTTTGATATAAGAACTGGAAACATAGTGGCAGATGTCAAGCGTTTCCTTTGTTTCATCTCCTGAAATGTAGCTTACTTCAAAACTTGAGGGGGCTTAAAATACTCATGCGTCTCTGATGAGAAATACACCAGGGAGACTGTTTCCTCCTTTTCCCTCAATGACAGAAACATGGAGAATTGTTAATAAAAGTTGTCAGCATTGAAATTCTTAACATGACTTGAAAGGAGAATTTGCATGGGACACAGCCACCCAAACTCACTCCAGGTGTGGCTACTTTCCTGGCTCTCTGACCGGAAGGGGAGGGTGCACACAGCTCTGCTGTGATTCTTGAGACATTTCAAAAAGGGGGCATGACTACCTTATTGGAGGAGATCTTTTGGTCTGGGGAGGAATATTCATTACTGTACTATATTTTGTCCCAATGCCTAAATTTGAAGGTTAAGCAAGATTTACATATTCTCAACCTGATTCTGAGGGCTTGGTGAAATATATAGCCTATGTAGGGCAAGGCAGCTAAGTTTTTATTACCATGAAGTTCCATTTCCTCCTCTACTGTATGGTTAGTGAAGGCAGGGAGCAAATTCATTAAAACCGTCTGTGTGAGAATATTATTTCAGAGGTAATTTTCTGTTCTGATGTATTTTTATATTTAGGAAGGAAAACCCTCCATAGTCAGATTCATCTAGAAGGTTTAGGGTGTGAATCCTATCTGGGGAGCCTTAGGAAATATTTCTCCAGGTTCTGCTCCAAATTCATTTTCAAAAAGCCTGAGAATGCTCGAATAACACTCAGAGAAAACAGACAGTTTTAATGGACATCACAACCTTTGGAATACTAAAAAAATTACCTACCAGTTTTAAATTTATGCCAAATCTGTGTCCAATTGAATAATCCATTCTACTTGAGAACAAATGATGATGATGATGGTAATGATGATTATGCTAATCATCATCATCATAATAATAATAGCTGCCATTACTAAGCAATTACTATGTACAAGGCACTATATTAAGCTCTTTGCATGCATTTTCTTATTTAATCCTCATAACAATACTGAGGAGTAGGTATATAATTATCCCTGTTGTAGAGATGAGAAAGTGAAGCTCAGGATGGTTTAAGTAATGCACCCAAGGTCCACAACTAGTTAGTGGCAGAGTTGGGATTCAAAACCAGGTCAATGTGATCCCAAGACTCCTATAATTGACCACTAGATTATATTGCCTATATAGTACATATAGAAATGCCAATGAAATTGCGATAGTATATCAAGATGGCTTTAACAAACACACACTTGACTACTAGGAACACTTACTGTGCCAGGAACCTGAGTTGGTTATATGAAAACATGACGCTAGCCTTCTCTTGCCAATCTCAATTGATTTTAAAAAATACACAAGGTATTTTTATTTTTATGTAAATTAACCACTTAAGTTGGAAAATACAGTCCTTTTTGCCTAAAATCATAGAACATCACAGACTATCAGGAGAGACGTTAAGATTTTGTAGACAAGTTCTCTCAAACTTGAGCATCAGAATCCCCTGGAGGGCTTGTTAAAACACTGAGTTCTGGGCCCCACCCTCAGACGTTCTGACTTAGTAGGTCCAGGGTGGGCCTAAGAATTTACATTTCTGACAAGTGATTGCTGTGCTACTGACTGGGGAGAACAAGTTTGAGATCCGTTGATCCAGAGCTGTGAAAGCCAATGTAAAATATAAATTTATGGAAGATAACTACCCAATGGTCTTCGGTTAGGTTCTAACCCAGGCTCTTTTGCTGACTAGCTTTGTGATCTTTGGAAAGTCACTTTGCTCTTTAGGGGCCTGGCTGTTTCCTCCTCTATAAAATAAGGGAGTTGGATTAGATGTTCACTTGCTTTTTCTTTTTTCAGTTGCAACATTCTATGAGGAAGAACACCAGATAAATAGAGCTCACCTGAAATTCAAATACATGATCTTTGGGTCTGGAGACTTTATTTATAGTGACAGCAAATATCTTACAGATGCATGTCACATAGCGAGCTTGAGACTAAATTTTTTTTCATGCATTTGACATATTTATTGAGTACCTACTACATGCGGAGTGCTATACTATGTACTGGGGATCCAGTTGTGGAAAAATGACATAATATACCCTCATAGAGGTTATAGGCTATACTAGGGAACCGCAGACATTTTAGATAAAAGTAAAAACAAACATTAATAGAAGTCCTAGTCTATTTTCCTCCCTAAATGGATCATAATACACACTCCTGATTTCATAATTAAACAACTAGCTATAAAACTAATGTTAAATATTGGTTGATGACATCCAATAGACTTTCTAGAACAAATTAATGTTAAGAAAAGGAATTACAAAGCAAAGAGCTACTTGAGACCATATCAGCCTACAACTGAAATGAAATAAGCTGCAACTTTTATCCTAAATCCTAAACAATAGGTCAGTTTAAAAGTATATTAAAGGGAATTCCCTGGCGGTCCAATGATTAGGACTCCGTGTTTTCACTGTCGAGGGTGCGGGTTCAGTCTTTGGTCAGGGAACTAAAATCCCACAAGCCACATGGCACGCCCCCCCACTCGAAAAAAAAAAAACACTATTAAAATCTTTTTTTTTTTTTTTTTTTGCGGTACGCGGGCCTCTCACTGCTGTGGCCTCTCCCGTTGCGGTG
>NC_041234.1:108273196-108281465 GCF_002837175.3 Physeter macrocephalus
GCGGCCACGGCTCACGGGCCCAGCCGCTCCGCGGCACGTGGGATCCTCCCGGACCGGGGCACGAACCCGTATCCCCTGCATAGGCAGGCGGACTCTCAACCACCGCGCCACCAGGGAAGCCCAAAATCTTTATATTTAAAAGTATAGTGATACAGTCCAAAAATGCTTTACTTTCTGTATATGTTTTCTTTATGCACACACAGGAATGCATGCACCCATGTGCACAGCAAGGCAAGAAGGCAGTGGTTATGTTTGCAACATGACTCTATTTACAATACTAGTAGAGTGGAAGATGGCTGGGGTATAGTCAGGAAACCTATGCTCAACACTGGGCTCCCCCACTATCAGTGACCTTGGGCAAATCATTGACTCTCTTAGGGCCTTGGTTTCTCCACCTGAAAATGAAGTGTGCAGAAGGTGTTTCATGAAACCTTCTCCTTCCAATATGAACATTTTATTTAGTCGGGTTCTTAAAAAAGCGCTAATTAAAATATAAAGTGCTGTATTTCCACTCCCTCTCTAGAAAGCAAGTATTTATTATATTAAATTTAGCATATTATTTCAAGAGTTGAAATCTTACACTGTAAGGTGGTTTTTATTTTTAAAATCTCAAAATATTCCACTGGCTTGGAAAGCAAATTGGGCACATCAAACACTTCCTTTTAGATGGTAATTTCACAAGCGGGCACATAAACACAGTGGGCCTCGCAAGCCTGCTATCAGACAGCCAGGGGATGGTTTAACTAATGGCTGGCTCTAAGGTTTCCTTTCACATGTGTGCCTACTGCCCAACTGGCTATAATAAGGAAAGAACCATGGTGGTGATTCTTCCTGAACCAGACTTTTCAGTTTCTGTGATTAGTATCTATGATTTTAGTCCAACTGTGTTGGTGTTAGAAACTTCAAAGCAAATCCAAAGCCCAGTATTTAGGGGAATATATTTTAAAGGAATACTCACTACCAATTAGCCTAGGCGGTAATGAAAATCATCATATATTTTCAATGATGAAAGATCCCAGTAGGAGGTCTCCTAATGGATGACAGGTGCCAGAGTGAGAGGCGTCCAGTGGGAGGAGGGCAAAGCCTGTTTCTCAGTCAGCTTAAGAGAGCACAACATGCCCTTTGAGCTGGACTCAGAACACATACAGAGTGCAACCCACAATGTCTCCTTGTATTTCACTTAGAACACTGCTGCTTAGAGTCAAATCACCAAAACCTTCTAGGAAGACTGGACAGGTTACCATGAGTTCATGATCTCTTCCAGTGTCTTGGTGTAGCTACTGATCACATAAAGCAAACCACGGTATAATCTAATTGCGGAAGGTTTAGTTTGGGGATCCCTTTATATTTCCTTCAAAAGGCTACCAAGGGCAGCAGTATGTGTTTTCTTGATGGATATGTCTCAAGCATTTAGAATGGTGCCTGTTACATGATGGTCGTTCAAGAAATATTTATTGAAAGAATGGATAAATATGATAAGAATAATTCTTTGTCTGGCTTTCTCTTCTCTTTTATTTCTATTTTTCTATTATATCAGCTGTTCCAAAAAGTTCAACCACCTTATTCCTGTCTTTGTTTTGCTCCATTACTGTTTGCCCCATTAAAATCCTCTTTATACTGTAGTTTTATTGGTATTGTCATTTATTGAACTTAACGAAGTATAATATATAGAGAGAAAAGTGCAAAAATTGTGTTAGCTTGATGAATTTTCAAAAACTGACTATACCCTTGTAACAAGCACCTAGATCAAGAAACAGAACCTGGATAGCACCTAGAAGATTCCCTTAGTCACTACCTCCCGCTCCCAAGGGTAACCATCATCCTGACTTCGAACACCGTAGATTACTTTAGCCTGTGTCTACACTTTATATAAATGTAATAACGTAGCACATCCTCTTTGATTCTGGCTTCTTTTGCTCAACATTCTATTTGTGTAATTTATGCATATTGTTAAATGTGCTTGTATTTCATCCTCATTGCTGTATAATATTTGAATATGATGTAGTTTATCCATTTTACTGTTAATAGGCACTTGGGTTGTTTCCAATTTGAGGAAATTATGAACAAGGCTACTATGAACATGCTTGTACCTGTCTTTTGGTACATTTATGTATGCATTTCTTTTGCATATTGTCTTAGTCATTTCAGGCTGCTGTAACAAACACATCAGACTGGATGGCTTAAACAACAAATATTTATTTTTTACAGTTCTGGGGACTCAAAAATCCAAGATCAAGGCACTAACCAATTTGGTTCTGGTGTGGGCCTTCTTCCTGGTTTGCAGATGGCTACCCTCTTTCTGTATCCTCACATGGGAGAGACAGGAAGAGAGAGAGGGAGAGAGAAAGAGAGAGAGAGAGGGAGAAAGAGAGAGAGGGAATGAATCTCTTTTGTATCTCTTCTTATTAGGACACTAATATCCCATTCATGAAAGCTCCACCCTCGCGGCTGAATTATTTTCCAAAGGCCCACCTCTGTGTGCCATCACACTGGGGATTGGGGCATCAACGTATGAATTTGGTGCGGGCACAAATGTTCATTCAGTTCATAGCAGGTATATACATAGGTTTGCACAATTTTTAATGGTGTGCGTCTGAACTGTTCCTCCTCTGCATTAGGTTTCCCCACCATGGTAGAGAGGATTAGCCTCACCAGTTACCGTAAAAGCAGCCCTTTTAACAAGAGTTGCAGACTCTGAAAATTAGATCAGCTGTATGGCTGGTATTCCTGCCATTAATATCCATTCTTAAGAGTTTTCTGGGAATCGTCACTCAAGTAACCAAAATGTTATTGGTCATCTGAATGCATCAATGTTTGGAGGTCATGTTCATTTTATTGGTTAAAGCATTGGGTTAACTTGGTGGTGACACATGAGTTAATCTCGATTAACCCATTACCACCCATTGAAATGTAGCCAAGGGCAGGGTCTTGAAAAATGGAGACACTAAAGAGAAAAATTTTGAATGAGGCTGCTAGGGAAGAAGGGTGATGGGTAATTTACAGGACCAGTGCAACCTGAAACCCTAGGAGACAGCATGGGATTTGGGAGGGCAGGAGGAATAGGGACTTCAAGATGGGAATGAAAGTGCCACTGTGTGAAGCAGAGGGAGCCAGAAATCCAGGGACTTTGTTGACTTTGCAGCGTTGCGCAGAGCTTATGCTGATGCTACTGTGTACTCTGTCCATAGTGACCTACCTGATGGGAGTGTACAGAGGTCAAATTAAAAACTATTAACTAGGACTTCCCTGGTGGTGCAGTGGCTAAGAATCCGCCTGCCAATGCAAGGGACACGGGTTCGAGCCCTGGTCCGGGAAGATCCCACATGCCTCAGAGCAACTAAGCCCTTGTGCTTACAACTACTGAGCGTGCGCTCTAGAGCCCGCGAGCCACAACTACTGAGCTCACGTGCCGCAGCTACTGAAGCCCGCGTGCCTAGAGCCCGTGTTCCGCAAGAGAAGCCACCACAATGAGAAGCCCGCGCACCTCAACAAAGAGTAGCCCCCGCTCGCCGCAACTAGAGAAAGCCCGCGCGCAGCAGCAACGAAGACCCAATGCAGCCAAAAATAAATAAATTTATTTAAAAAACTATTAACTATAGTTAATAATACTGTATTGCATATTTGACAGTTGCCGAGAGAGTAGGTAGATCTTGAAAGTTCTCATCACAAGAAAAAGAATTGTAGCTATATGTGGTGATGGATGTTAACTAAACTTATTGCGCTGACCAATTCGCAGTGTACACATATATCATCAGATCATTATGTCGTACACCTGAAACTGACATACTGTTATATATCAATTATATCTCTATAAAAAAGAAGCCACTAGGAAAACTAATTGACCACAAAAGCCTAAGGAACAGCAAACCCAGAATGAAGCTAGAGATTATATAGTGCATACAGTCAGATATCTCATTCATTAAAAAAAAAAGTTTTTAAGCACCCCCCTCCACACAGAAAGAAAAGAACTCAGGAGCAAATGAGTAATTTTGTAGTAATATGGGCAGACCCTTTACATGCTAATGGTCTAGCAGTACAGGGGTATTTAAGGTTAGTACTTAAGTATACAACCTGATGCCAGGGCTGTATTTACATGGTCTTGGTTTCTGTTTATAAAGAGTATTTTTACTGCCACAACTGTCAGTCAGCCTTGACTACAAACCCACCAGGTAGCAATCATGGGAGCTTAGGTCAAAGTGGGGGGGAAATGGTCAAACCAGCTGACTCTCAATGTTTTTAGAGATAAACAAGGTTGAGGTGATAGATGAATTCTGTCAAGGCTGAAATTAAGCATTTTGAGTCTCTTAAATGCCATCCACTGAAATGCTGATAGGATCGCTTAAAAAGTCAGCAGGAATTAGTTTTTTATAAATGTATGTTATTTTATTGGAGGTTTAAGAAAACACTGTTTTTCTCCAACCAGATCCCCTTTAGCTGATATCCTGCCTTAGGCAATGTTCAGGCTAATAATGATGTTTCTGACAAGGAAATATGGTCATGTACTCTGCCTCCTTTTATTGTACAGCTTTATCATTTCAGGTATTTCATGTCAAACCAGGCTTTTTACTGGCTTGCCAACTTTTGTCAAGTCATGTACTACATCACCTAGCTTGGACTCATTCAGTCAAACAAGTGTGTATTGAGCACAAATGAGCTAGGAAGGGATAGTTATTTGGGGGGAAACCAAAAGTGTATAAAATCTGTTCTGTGCCCTCAGAGAGTTCACAGACTAGCAGGGGAGCCGAGGTGGGATTACAATTCTAATATAAGGTGGAATGGGAGAAGTGCCAACAGAGAAGTACAAAGGGCAGTGGTGTTCAAAGGAGAGTGAGATCATTTCCAGATGGGGAGATCAAAGAAGGCTTCATGGAAGAAGTGGTATTTGTGTTGAGCCTCCAAGGGTAAGATTTCTACTGGAGGAGATGAGTGAACGAAAAGGGAAGCATTGTAGATTTAGGACTGGCGAGAGTTGAAGCTTATGGGTGGATAAAGTGGCTGGGCTGGGAAAAATATGTATCCTTGAAAAAACGGGGGCCTTTGCAACAGATTCTGCTAACATTTGTTAAGTAGGCCCTACTAAAGCCCAGGGCTAGGAGAGTACTAGCACACAGCAGAAAATCATTATTGTTGACCAGAAGCTATAACAGAGAAGTTAGAGACTTTCAAATATATATCATTCATTCATTTCTTTATTCTTTAAACAGTACTGAGTTCCTACTCTGTGCAACGCCCTGAGCTGGGTGCCAAGGGTGGTGGTGGGGAGAAGTCATACAACACTGACATATATGATTCTGACCTCTTAGGAGTTTACCATGTTTATTTCCTTCTTCCCTGTTGGTAGAGACAATTAAATGGCAGTCAAAATAGCCTAGAACCTCAGAACTTTATATAAAGTTCAGGCCCTGGTCAGGTTCAGAAGCTAAAATATTCCACAGTCTTCCTGGATACCAAGAAACACCAATATTAACAGCTAAAACTTTGAGCTCTACTTTTGTGCTAAACACTGGGCGAGGCGTTTTATATCCACAACCTTTAAATTTTGCATCAGACCTGCCAGGTAAGAATTCCCAGTTCACTGTGCTGTCTCAGTATATTCAGGTAGATACTGTCAGGGTAGGCATTCTTACAGTACGTTGCATGTGTGGGCCCGAGTGGGGGAGTGTCTGTGTGTCTTGGGGGCTAGTGCTGGTGAGCAATAGGACAGGATGGAGCTTCTTTAGCAGAATATGACAAGTATTTCCCACTTCCTGGAGCCCAGGGAAGTCAGGGATGCCCCTTCGTCTCCTGTAGTAGGGCTACTTAGGGTCACCCTGGAATGAACAAGTCCATAAAAAATTGCAGATTTGATCATGATGGAAGGCAGGCTCCACGACGCAATCCCCTTACATAAATACTGACTGTGCACAGACTGCACTAGATGCTTTTGCATGCATGAATTCACTTAATTCTCACAAGAATCTTGGAAGATTGCATTACCATTTTTCAGATGATAAAACTGAATTGCAGAGAGGTTGGGAGACTTCCCTAGAGTACACAGGCAATATAGAACAGAACCAGAACCCATAATTCAAGATTTTGTCCACATTTATTCTATGCTGATTCTATGAATGAGGGTGCCATATTTGGTCCCATGACAGGGACACTTTGACATCTAATGTTTTGGCGTCCAATTGGGCACAGAAACCTAACCTGTCAGCCAGGAAAAGAACATGTATTTTTCCCCCAAGAGGTGCCTGTCTGAAACTTGAGAGAGAGACAGAGAGACAAAGAGAGGGGAGGATTGAGAGAAAGAGGGAGAGAAGGAGAGGGAGAGGCGAAGGGAGAGGGAGGGAGAGAGCTCTTGCCCACAGAAGGCTCTCCGTAGGTAATCCTGAATTTGGGCAGCAGGCTGAAGAGGCACAGTCAAGGTTTTGATAAGAAAGTTCAGGTTGCTTGACCAGGAGCTGTCTTTTTTAACGTATATTTTCATTTCTCACGAACTTCAGAAACATCCTGCCTTTGCCTTCAATCTCCATTCAGCCTGGGTTTGAATGACTCCTTGGAAATTTATCTGACTTTGTGCATTCCTATCTATAATAGCCTTGGGCAACTCCGAACGTCAGTTTTTTCATCTTTAAAATGAGTATACTATTAATAATAATCATAACAATAGCAACAGTGACAGTAATAAATATTGTTTTATAGAGTGGTGATTATGAGACTTCCATAGGTAATGTACGTGAACTGTAATACAGTTTGCAAACATTAGATTTTGTAAAAACTTCTCCATTCGATGTAAAAGCATCCTCATAGGAGAAACTTCACTGTCTAAATATCGATTTAAGTATTCCCCCTCAGAACCACACCCATCAAAGAGTTTACGCTCCACAACTTCTTCGTTTTAGGGTTCAGGAAAAGTTATCAGCTGCTTTGTTCCTGTTACAAATCAGCTGATTCAGCCACTTCTCAAAGGGTGAAACATGCTTCTGATGTGGTGGTCCTTATTTTATTTTGTGTCTTAAAGTTTTTCATCCAGGGAAATATGTAGAGGGAACAAGGCTGCCAGAAATGATTTCATATGATTAATTAGTACTCATTACTCCAGAGAAAGTGAGTAGTGATTTCCTAAGAGCTCATCTGTGATTTTTTTGGAAGCTTCAGTTTCAAAGCCAAATACCCACATCTTAGTAGAATCCATGAGTCCTCCCACACCTCTACTCAAAATCTCTTTACTATTCTGTGTGAATTCTATATTTTCTAAGAGTCTATCACTAAATAGTGGAGCTTACTATTCTTGTAACTTCCTTTGGAATAATCCAATTGTTTAAGTTTATGTTCTCACTAGGGTCAGCTTACCAGAAAACAAACCAGCACGGAATTATTTACAAAGTAATTGTGTCATTGACTAAAACAGCCTCACCTGAAAGAGAAGGGACTTACAAGAACCAAATTAAACTTTATTCAAATGACTGAGTATGCATAGCAAATGATCTTCAAAATGACAGAACAGAAAAAAAAATCTCAAACATAACTCCAAATTTCCCTAAGCTTGGAACAATGGTTTTGCCTGTTTTTAATAAAATATAAAGCCTGAAAAATCTCACTGAAAATTTCAAAAGCCTTCTTTGACATCAGATACCTCTTTTTTTTTAACATCGTTATTGGAGTATAATTACTTTACAATGGTGTGTTGGTTTCTGCATTATAATAAAGTGAATCAGTTATACATATACATATGTCCCCACATCTCTTCCCTCTTGCGTTTCCCTCCCTCCCACCCTCCCTATCCCACCCCCTCTAGGTGGTCACAGAGCACCGAGCTGATCTCCCTGTGCTATGCGGCTGCTTCCCACTAACTATTTTACGTTTGGTAGTGTATATAAGTCCATGACACTCTCACTTTGTCCCAGCTTACCCTACCCCCTCCCCGTATCCTCAAGTCCATTCTCTAATAGGTCTGTGTTTTTATTCCCGTCTTGCCCCCAGGTTCCTCATGACCATTTTTTTTTTCTTTTTTAGATTCCATATATATGTGTTAGCATACGGTATTTGTTTTTCTCTTTCTGACTTACTTGACTCTGTATGACAGACTCCAGGTCTATCCACCTCACTACAAATAACTCAGTTTCATTTCTTTTCATGGCTGAGTAATATTCCATTGTATGTATGTGCCACATCTTCTTTATCCATTCATCTGTCGATGGACACTTAGGTTGCTTCCATGTCCTGGCTATTGTAAATAGAGCTGCAGTGAACACTGTGGTACATAACTCTTTTTGAATTATGGTTT
>NC_041234.1:108282411-108283171 GCF_002837175.3 Physeter macrocephalus
TGCATACAGGTCTTTTGTCTCCTTAGGTAGGTTTATTCCTAGATATTTTACTCTTTTTGTTGCACTGGTAAATGGGAGTGTTTTCTTAATTTCACTCTCAGATTTTTCATCATTAGTGTACAGGAATGCAAGAGATTTTTGTGCATTTATTTTGTATCCTGCTATTTTACCAAATTCATTGATTAGGTCTAGTAGTTTTCTGGTAGCATCTTTAGGATCCTGTGTGTATAGTATCATGTCATCTGCAAACAGTGACAGCTTTACCTCTTCTTTTCTGATTTGGATTCCTTTTATTTCTTTTTCTTCTCTGATTGCGGTGGCTAAAACATCCAAAACTATGTTGAATAAGAGTGGTGAGAGTGGGCAACCTTGTCTTGTTCCTGATCTTAATGGAAATGGTTTCAGTTTTTCACCACTGAGGACGATGTTGGATGTGGGTATGTCATATATGGCCTTTATTATGTTGAGGAAAGTTCCCTCTATGCCTACTTTCTGGAGGGTTTTTATCATAAATGAGTGTTGAATTTTGTCGAAAGCTTTCTCTGCATCTGTCGAGATGATCATATGGTTTTTCTCCTTCAGTTTGTTAATATGGTATATCACATTGATTGATATGCGTATATTGAAGAATCCGTGCATTCCTGGGATAAACCCCACTTGATCATGGTGTATGATCCTTTTAATGTGCTGTTGGATTCTGTTTGCTAGTATCTTGTTGAGGATTTTTGCATCTGTGTTCATCAGTGATATTGGCCTGTAG
>NC_041234.1:108283853-108284986 GCF_002837175.3 Physeter macrocephalus
AAACTTTCCTCTTAGAACTGCTTTTGCTGCATCGCATAGGTTTTGGGTCGTCGTGTTTTCATTGTCATTTGTTTCTAGGTATTTTTTGCTTTCCTCTTTGATTTCTTCAGTGATCTCTTCGTTATTTAGTAGTGTTTAGCCTCCATGTGTTTGTATTTTTTACAGTATTTTTCCTGTTATTGATATCTAGTCTCAAAATGTTGTGGTCGGAAACGATACTTGATACGATTTCAATTTTTTTTAATTTACCAAGGTCTGATTTGTGACCCAAGATATGATCTTTCCTGGAGAATGTTCCATGAGCACTTGAGAAGAATGTGTATTGTTTTTTTTTTGGATGGAATGTCCTATAAATATCAATTAAGTCCATGTTGTTTAATGTATCATTTAAAGCTTGTGTTTCCTTATTTATTTTCATTTTGGATGATCTGTCCATTGGTGAACGTGGGGTGTTAGAGTCTCCTACTATGGTTGTGTTACTGGCGATTTCCCCTTCTATGGCTGTTAGTATTTGCCTTACGTATTGAGGTGCTCCTATGTTGGGTGCATAAATATTTACAGTTGTTATATCTTCTTCATGGATTGATCCCTTGATCATTATGTAGTGTCCTTCCTTGTCTCTTGTAAGATTCTTTATTTTAAAGTCAATTTTATCTGATATGAATATTGCTACTCCAGCTTTCTTTTGATTTCCATTTGCATCAAATATCTTTTTCCATCCCCTCTCTTTCAGTCTGTATGTGTCCCTAGGTCTGAAGTGGGTTTCTTGTAGACAGCATATATATGGTTCTTGTTTTTGTTTCCATTCAGCCAGTCTGTGTCTTTTGGTGGATCATTTAATCTATTTACATTTATGCTAATTATCAATATGTATGTTTCTATTACCATTTTCTTAATTGTTTTGGGTTTGTTATTGTAGGTCTTTCTTTTCCTTCTCTTGTGTTTCCTGCCTAGAGGAGTTCCTTTACCATTTGTGGTAGAGCTGGTTTGCTGGTGCTGAATTCTCTTACCTTTTGCTTGTCTGTAAAGGTTTTAATTTCTCCATTGAATCTGCATGAGATCCTTGCTGGGTAGAGTAATCTTGATTTTCGGTTTTTCCCTTTCATCCCTTTAAATATGTCCTGCCACTCCCT
>NC_041234.1:108285037-108326039 GCF_002837175.3 Physeter macrocephalus
TTGTTTCGGGTCGTTCTTGTAGGTCTTTTCCTTCTCTTGTGTTTCCTGCCTAGAGAAGTTCCTTTAGCATTTGTTGTAAAGCTGGTTTGGTGGTGCTGAAATCTGTTAGCTTTTGCTTGTCCGTAAAGGTTTTAATTTCTCCGTCAAATCTGAGTGAGATCCTCGCTGTGTAGAGTAATCTTGGTTGTAGGTTTTTCTCCTTCATCACTTTAAGTATGTCCTGCCACTCCCTTCTGGCTTGCTCAATCCCTTTCTTTTTCTCTTCTTCCGCTGGGACCCCTATAAGTCAAATGTTGGTGCATTTAATGTTGTCCCAGAGGTCTCTGAGCGTGTCCTCAGTTCTTTTCATTCTTTTTTCTTTATTCTGCTCTGCAGTAGTTATTTCCACTATTTTATCTTCCAGGTCACTTATCCATTCTTCTGCCTCATTACTCTGAATTCTTTTTCTGGTAGACTACCTATTTCCTCTTCATTTGTTAGGTCTGGTGGGTTTTTGCCTTGCTCCTTCATCTGCTGTGTGTTTCTCTGTCTTCTCGTTTTGCTTCACTTACTGTGTTTGGCGTCTCCTTTTCGCACGCTGCAGGTTCGTAGTTCCCGTTGTTTTTGTTGTCTGTCCCCAGTGGCTAAGGTTGGTTCAGTGGGTTGTGTAGGCTTCCTGGTGGAGGGGACTAGTGCCTGTGTTCTGGTGGATGAGGCTGGATCTTGTCTTTCTGGTGGGCAGGTCCACGTCTGGTGGTGTGTGTTCGGGTGTCTGTAGCCTTATGATTTTAGGCAGCCTAGGCAGCCTCTTTGCTAATGGGTGGGGCTGTGTTCCTGTCTTGCTAGTTGTTTGGCATAGGGTGTTCAGCACTGTAGCTTGCTGGTCGTTGAGTGGAGTTGTGTCTTGGCGTTGATATGGACACCTCTGGGAGATTTTCGCCATTTGATATTACGTGGGGCTGGGAGATCTCTTGTGGACCAGTGTCATGAACTTGGCTCTCCCACCTCAGAGGCACAGCCCTGACGCCTGGCTGGAGCACCAAGAGCCTGTCATCCACACGGCTGAGAATAAAAGGGAGAAAAGAAAGAAAGAAAGAAAGAGAGAGAGAGAGAGAGAGAGAGGGAGAGAGGGAAAGAGAGAGAGAAGATGATAAAATAAAATTAAGTTTTTTTTAAGTAATTAAAAAAAAGAGAAGAGCGCAACCAAAGCAAAAAACAAATCCACCAGTGATAACAAGTGCCCAAAAGTATACTAAAAGGAAAAAAAACAAAAACAAAAACAAAACAAAACAAAACAAAATGGACAGACAGAACCCTAGGACAAATGGTAAAAGCAAAGCTATATGGACAAAATCACACACCGAACGAAGCTGGAATGGCTCGTTGTCTGTTCAGGTATTCCACAGATACAGGGTACCTGAAACTGATTGTGGAGCTTTAATCCGCTGCTCCTGAGGCTGCTGGGAGAGATTTCCCTTTCTCTTCTTTGTTCGCACAGCTCCCGGGGTTCAGCTTTGGATTTGGCCCGGCCTCTGTGTGTAGGTCGCCTGAGGGCGTCTGCTCTTCGCTCAGACAGGACGGGGTTAAAGGAGCAGCTGATTCGGGGGCTCTGGCTCACTCAGGCGGGGGGGAGGGAGGGGTGCGGATGCGGGGCGAGCCTGCGGCGGCAGAAGCCAGCGCGACGTTACACCAGCCCGAGGCGCGCCGTGCGTTCTCCCAAGGAAGTTGTCCCTGGATCACGGGATCCTGGCAGTGGCGGGCTGCACAGGCTCCCGGGAGGGGAGGTGTGGATGGTGACCTGCGCTCGCACACAGGCTTCTTGGTGGCGGCAGCAGCAGCCTTAGCGGCTCATGCCCGTCTCTGGGGTCCGCGCTGATAGCCGAGGCTCGCGCCCGTCTCTGGAGCTCCTTTAAGCGGCGCTCTGAATCCCCTCTCCTCGCGCACCCCGAAACAATGGTCTCTTGCCTCTTCGGCAGTTCCAGACTTTTCCCCGGACTCCCTCCCGGCCAGCCGTGGTGCAGTAGCCCCTTCAGGCTCTGTTCACGCCGCCAACCCCAGTCCTCTCCCTGGGATCCGACCGAAGCCCGAGCCTCAGCTCCCAGCCCCCGCCCGCCCTGGCGGGTGAGCAGACAAGCCTCTCGGGCTGGTGAGTGCCCGTCGGCACCGATCCTCTGGGCGGGAATCTCTCCGCTTTGCCCTCCGCACCCCTGTGGCAGCACTCTCTCCGTGGCTCTGAAGCTTCCCCCCTCCTCCACCCGCGGTCTCGTCCCACGAAGGGGCTCCTAGTGTGAGGAAACCTTTCCTCCTTCACGGCTCCCTCCCACTGGTGCAGGTCCCGTCCCTATTCTTTTGTCTCTGTTTATTCCTTTTTTCTTTTGCCCTACCCAGGTACGTGGGGAGTTTCTTGCCTTTTGGGAGGTCTGAGGTCTTCTGCCAGCGTTCAGTAGGTGTTCTGTAGGAGCTGTTCCACATGTAGATGTATTTCTGATGTATTTGTGGGGAGGAAGGTGATCTCCGTGTTTTACTCTTCCGCCATCTTGAAGCTCTCCCTCAAATACCTCTTAAGAAGCAGTATTTGGAGGATTTTGGTGTAAATGAATCTCAAACATGTGGATGAAATTTCCCACAAAATATGCATGGTTCAAAAATTAAGTGAGACTACCAAATGTAAATTAGATAGCTAGTGGGAAGCTGCCGCATAGCACAGGGAGATCAGCTCTGTGCTTTGTGACCATGAGAGGGGTGGGATAGGGAGGGTGGGAGGGAGGGAGACGCAAGAGGAAGGAGATATGGGAACATATGTATATGTATAACTGATTCACTTTGTGGTAAAGGAGAAACTAACACACATTGTAAAACAGTTATACTCCAATAAAGATGTTAAAAAGTTGGAAAGCAGAAACTAACACACCATTGTAAAACAGTTATACTCCAATAAAGATGTTAAAAAAAAATTAAGTGAGAAAGTGTTTCAAAGAAATGTGCTTTGAGTTTTCTTAACTAAATGGGTATAATTAGTGAAATCCTTAAGAGGTCACAGACACAGTGAGTTGGTTTGCTTCTAATTCTACAAACAGCTGTGCACAGTTTGCAGTCAGACACACCCTTTCATTTACTAACTGCATGACCTTGGGCAAGTTCTTTTACTTTGCTGAGTTTCAGTTTCCTCATCTGGGGCTTCCCTGGTGGCGCGGTGGTTGCGCGTCCGCCTGCCGATGCAGGGAAACCGGCTTCGCGCCCCGGTCTGGGAGGATCCCACATGCCGCGGAGCGGCTGGGCCCGTGAGCCATGGCCGCTGGGCCTGCGCGTCCGGAGCCTGTGCTCCGCAACGGGAGAGGCCGCAGCAGAGGGAGGCCCGCATACCACAAAAAAAAAAAAAAAAAAAAAAAAATTTCCTGATCTGTACAATGGAGTTAGTACTACTTAACTCGCAGTGTTGTTTTGTGGGTTCAATAAAAGTGGCTCTTTTATGTATGTCATTTGATAAATGTATATGTATGTGTATTTGTGAGTGTGTGTTATCAGTGTGTAAGTGTGTAAATGTGTGCTTTACCTGTGTGAGTATGCATGTGGGTGTGAGTGTGAGTATACATGGGTGTATGTGTGTGAGGCTCTGTGTAGGTGGTATGTGAGTGTGTGATCATGCAAGTGTGTGTGAGAGTGTGCACGTGAGTATATGAGAATGCATGTGCATGTGTATGTATATCTAGGTTTCTGTGTGCTGGGTGTCTCTCTTCTCCATAGAAGTGACAGGTTATGGATTATGAATCAATGTAACAGAATGTGCAGAGATGCTAACGTAGACTATATGTGGGCATTTTACCCAATGCTAATTTGTCTACTTGTTAGTGGAAAGTAATCAATTCATTAAGTTTTGAATTTCCAGAAAGCTGGCATTTAGTGATTTTATTTCTGATTCATTTGGTACCCTTGTAACCTAAACACAAGAATGCTATAAGCTGCTATATAATGTGTATAAAGTCATTTTATATCTTATGAAGAAAAGTTTCTGTTTTACAAAGAACAGGATGTATATATCTGAATGAAAGTACAATTGCTTAATCGGGTTTTTGTTTGTTTGTTTGTTATTGAGTTGTATGAGCTATTTATATATTTTGGATATTAACCCCTTATCAGACATATCATTTGCAAATATTTTCTCTTATTCAGTAGGTTGTCTTCTTTTTTTCCTGATGGTTTTCTTTGCTTGTCAAAAGCCTTCAAGTTTAATTAGGTCCCATTTGTTTATTTTTGCTTTTGTTGTCCTTGCCTGAGGATACAGATCCAAAAAAAATATTGCTAAGACTTACGTTCTTAAAAAAAGTACAATTGCTTACTACAATACACATATGCTCTTGTCTTTTAAGATGACAAAGGTACTTAGGCAGAAAAATTAAAGAGTCAACCCATGTATTTGTCATGATGTTGGCAACTACTCCCTGTTGTCAAAGAAAACTTTTTTGGGCCGGAGATGGTCTCCTGTAGTTGTCACTACTACCCTTTGATGCATCTTAGCCCAAGATTCCACCCAGAAACCTCCTCAGTTATGCACAGTCCAACAAGGAATATGTTCCTTGATCTCCTTGGGAGAATATTTCTTTGATAGAAGTCATGAGGTCTTTAGCAGCTCCTGGACTGCTCACTCGTCTCTTCCAGCATGCTTGCTCCTCAGTTTCAGCTCTCCCTAGCATGTGGTCTTTCCAACTTCCCCAGGACCCAATTTTTCTGCTGGACAGAATCTATCCACTGTTCCAGGAAAGGGTCTCTCTACTGGTGAGGATTAAAGCACATAATTCAAAGGGGGTCCCATTTCTTCAGCTGACTGCTTTGCCTTGACTTGGCTACTCTGCAAGGGCAGGCTGCTTAACTGTTCTTTGTGGGATGTGCTTCTCTCTTTGAGAGGCTTACACACTCCACCAGCATGGTTGGTTCAGTACTCTGTGCTGGGGTGTGTTGGTGCCACTGCTGTTGTCGCCTTGCTCAGATGTGGTCTTCTCTCCTCTGGTGTGGTCTGCTCTGTGCTCTCTACTGGCATTCATTTCTTTCTGGGGCACTTGCTTTGGGTTTTCTCTTAGCTGCTGGATTCTTGTAGGCGTCCCTGCCCTGTTGAGCAATCCTCCTCACTTGATCTGGAGTGTCAGTGCCTTTCTGCTTCCCCACCCTCTGCTGCATTGCTCACAGCCCCAGAAATCTGCAAGACTGTCTGCCCAGAGATCTTTCTCTCTATCTCCTCTCTGCACCCTGGGCCATCCCTTTGTTCCTAGCTCAGTGGCTCCTGAACACAAAGATGCACCTAAGAGCAGGGGTTAACACAGCATCCTCTCCTTTGGAGCTCACTCTTGTCCAACTCTTGACCTCCTTGATTAGGTCTCAATCTGCTTCTGTGAGGTACTGGAACTAATTATGCAGATTAAGAGCTTGCACGCAAATTCGAATAATCACCATGGGTTAGAATAATAGGAAATTCAAGTGGGTTTTAGTACAGGTCAGATCCTTTACATTAAGCTCCTGGTACCCCGTCCATATTCTCTGTTATTCAAAAAAATGTATCAAATATGTCTCGAATTTGTGATAACATAGCTACAGTTTAGTCCCTTTTTTGTAATAAAGAGATTTTGGTTATAACAGAAATTGGCCAGTGGCATTTTGACAGCCATATACTATGACTGGTTGGCAAAGTTAACTCAATTTTTATTTCCATCTCCATCCATCAGCAGCCTTTATGAAAGAAGTGAAAAATAATCTTCAAGATTTTATAGCTCTTGCAACAGTGTGTCAAGTTACATGGAGATCATAAAAGAATGGTCATTACTGAGTTGGCACAGACTTTAAGAGTTTTTCTATCACATGCTTTGCCTGCACCCAAGACAAGTGCAGTTCTGAGTTCATGTACAGCAGCTCTGCTGCTTACTAGCTGTGTGACTTTGGGTATTGATGTAACCTCTCTGAACCTTGGTTTCTTCCTTTGTAAAATTGTTTAGTTATACACAGGGCTGTTTTACAAATAATACTGGCAGCTTACATTTATTCAGCCTTTAAATAGCAGGCACTGTGCTGAATTGCTTTATAGGTACTATCTCATTTCATTATCATACTAGCCCTCAAGGCATGTATCATTACTGTTAGACCCTATTTTTACAAATGAGAAAAACAAGACTCATGAAGATAAAGTGATCTGCCCAAAGTCAACCAGCTGATAAGTAGTTGAGTTGAGACTTGAACCTAGATGATGGTGTGAAGATTCCCAATGTACTTTGCTCTTAACCACTATAAAGTGTTGCTGTGAGGACCAAATGAGATAAAATTGAGAGAGTATGGCAAATAAGGCACTATGTAATTATTTATTACTGTTAGAGCTATGATTACCACCCTGAGGTAATCATGATTAGCTTTTATTTTATTTTATTTTTATGTAGGTTTTAGTTTTATTTTTCTTAAGCTCCTTAAAGCAATAGATTCTGAAAGCATACAGGGAGTTATAGAAGGGTTATGAAATATGACTGTACAGAGCAAAGACTCCAACTCCACTGATTATAAGATTTGTGCTCCTATTTGATATTCCCAAATGATGGAAGATGCTACACATTCATTGCTGTTTTGAAGGGACTTGATGCAGCGAGGATCTGTCCTTCCCCTTCATTTGAGGGGCACAATGAGCTGCTCTCCTAATTATTTTGATGTTTTCCTTAATTTTAGTGATTCTTGGCTCTGCTCTGGATAGTGCTCCCAAGGGGTCTAAAATCATCCACAAAATGGTTATGAAATTATCAAAAAAATATAAAGTGCAAGTAATATTTAGTTTAAAAGAAACGCTTACAGGCCTGTTAAAAGGTAGAAGAGAAGTTACAACATCCAGCAAGGCCCACTGACGCCTCCTGGTTAGGAGCACAGGCCTGCCGTATAAGTCTCCACCGTTCTACTTACTTGTTGTGGGACCCTGGGCAAGGTACCCAATGCCATCAAATCTAACACGTCATCAGTTATATGACACATTATTATTTAATGTACCATTAAGAAAAAAGAAATTTCTAATTAAACAGTGACATAATGCCTTAGCAATAGTGCTATGCAATGCATGAGTTGGCTCTCATTGCACGTCTTAAAAATTTCTTGCATTTCGGTGTGGAGGGATTTGAACTTTCTCTCTTTAAAAAAAATTTTTTTTAAATCAGTGTATAATTGCTTTACAATGTTGTGTTAGTTTCTGCTGTGCAGTGAAGTGAATCAGCTATATGTATACATACGTCCCCTCCCTCTTGGACCTCCCTCCCACCCCCCACCCCCATCTAGGTCATCACAGAGCACCGAGCTGAGCTTCCTGTGCTTTATAGCATGTTCCCACTAGCTAGCTATTTTACGCATGGTAGTGTGTTTATGTCCATCCTGATCTCCCATTTCGTCCCACCCTCCCCTTTTCCCCTGTGTCCACATGTCCTTTCTCTACGTCCTCTATTCCTGCCCTGCAAATAGGTTCATCTGTACCATTTTCCTCTTGCCTTCAGTTGCTTTGCTGGTCAATCCTTTTGGATATATCAGTAACAAAATATAACAAAGTTTTCTTCTTACGGGCATCTTTTTTTCATAGGTCCTGTAAATCACTTGTTACTTTGCAAGAAAATAAGGAATTGCATACATTCTTCCAATGATACTTATATTTGTTTCACTAATAACAAATTGCTCCCCTGCTACTCTGTTTTCAGTGCCTTTCAGCATACACTATACCTTTTCCTTTCAATGTCAATTCATAGTGAACATTCTTTTTTAATTAATTTTTATTGGAGTACAGTTGCTTTACAAATTTTTTAATTAATTTTTATTGGAGTATAGTTCTTTACACATAGTGAACATTCTTAAAAAACATTTAAAATGACAATAAACCTCGTCATGTTTAGTACTAACCTCGTACATAAATTCAAATAAATTGACAATAGTATCAACAAGTATGGCCAAGTATGCACGCACACTGTAAAAGCTACTATGCTAAGCTGTTGTCTGGACAATAGTGATTGTAAGACGCAATTGATTACAAGCTGCATCCTGACTTCAGAAATGTGAAATGTGTTCTTAGGATCAATTAAATACAGTCCTTAAGCTTTCTTAGCCTGTTTCCTCATTTGAAAACCTGAGACTAATAATGGCATTTGCCTCTAAAGGAAAGCATGAAGGTACAGTTAAATCCCTTACCACAATGTTGGACACATAGTTAAGTGCTCAGAGAAATTAGGGGGAAAAAAACCTGCTATAGTGGGTATCACTGTGAAAACCAAACATAAGGCAGAAGATTAAAGGGCAGCTATAAGAATGTCTTAGACAAATACTAATGACATTATGGAGATGAAACTATAAAACATGACAGGCATATCTTGGAGATATTGCGGGTTTGTTTCCAGACCACCGCAATAAAGCAAATATCACAATAAAGCAAGTCACACAAAGTTTTTGGTTTTCCAGTGCATATAAAAGTTATGTTTACACTATACTGTAAACTGTACTGTATACTATAAACTGCTTACACTATACTGCATACTATCAAGTGTGCAATAGCATTATGTCTAAAAATGCACATACCTTAATTTAAAAATACTTTATTGCTCATATGCCCTGAGAAAACCATAATTCAAAAAGAGTCATGTACCACAATGTTCATTGCAGCACTATTTACAATAGCCAGGACATGGAAGCAACCTAAGTGTCCATCAACAGATGAATGGATAAAGAAGATGTGGCACATGTATACAATGGACTATTACTCAGCCATAAAAAGAAACGAAATTGAGTTATTTGTAGTGAGGTGGATGGACCTGGAGTCTGTCATACAGAGTGAAGTAAGTCAGAAGGAGAAAAACAAATACCATATGCTAGCACATATATATGGAATCTAAAAAAAAAAGGTCTTGAAGAACATAGGGGCAAGATGGGAATAAAGACGCAGACGGAGAGAATGGACTTGAGGACACGGGGAAGGGGAAGGGTAAGCTCGGACGAAGTGAGAGAGTGGCATGGACATATATACACTACCAAATGTAAAATAGATAGCTAGTGGGAAGCAGCCACATAGCACAGGGAGATCAGCTCGGTGCTTTGTGACCACCTAGAGGGGTGGGATAGGGAGGGTGGGAGGGAGACGCAAGAGGGAGGAGATATGGGGATATATGAACACGTAGAGCCGATTCACTTTGTTATAAAGCAGAAACTAACACACCATTGTAGAGCAATTATACTCCAATAAAGATGTTAAAAAAATAATAATAAATAAATTTTTAAAAAAATAAAATTAAAAAATTAAAAAAATAAAAAAACTTTACTGCTAAAAATGCTATCATCTGACAATACAGGGTTACCACAAACCTTCAATTTGTAAAAAACACAATATCTGTGAAGTGTAATAAAGCAAAACACAATAAAATAAGGTATGCCTCTGTTTGCTGACATAGGCCATGACTTCGTAATACCCTAGTGACAACCTGTAAAGGGGATAGGTTGGCTTTTTTTAAACTGTTTAACTGTTTTTTCCATCAGTTTTTAATATTTTATTTTATTTTATTGAAGTATAGTTGATTTACAATGTCCTGTTAGTTTCAGGTGTATAGCACAGTGATTCAATTTCACACACACACATATGTTCTTATTCAGATTCTTTTCTCTTATAGGTTATTACAAAATATTGAGTATAGTTCCCTGTGCTGTACAGCCGGTTGTTTTAATGACAGTGAAAAACAAACTTAACTCATCTTTCATGGACTACTTTAGCATCCCAAAATACCTACTAAATATTTACTAAAATATTTACTAAAACCCTACATATGAACTTCTAGGCATTGTTTTCTCATTTAAAATTTTTTATGTATTATAAAATGTGTGTGCAACTTCTATGGAAAACATATGTAGGTTCCTCAAAAAATTAAGAATAGAACTACCGTATGATCCAGCAATCCCACTCCTGGGCATGTATCTGGAGAAAACCATGATTCTGAAGGATACATGTACCCCAGTGTTCACTGCAGTGCTGTTTACAATAGCCAAGACATGGAAGTAACCTAAATGTCCATCGACAGATGAATGGATAAAGAAGATGTGGTACATATATACAATGGACTATCACTCAGGCATTAAAAAGAATAAAATAATACCATATGCAGCAACATGGATGGACCTGGAGATTATCATACTAAGTGAAGTAAGCCAGACAGAGAAATACAAATATCATATGATAATCGCTTTTGTGTGGAATCTTAAAAAATGATACAAATGGACTTACTTACAAAACAGAAACAGACTCAGACTTAGATAATGAACTTATGGTTACCAGGGAGAAAGGGTGGGGAGGAGGGATAGGTTGGGAGCTTGGGATTGACATATACACACTGCTATATTTAAGATAGATAACCAACAAAGACCTACTGTATAGCACAGGGAACTCTGTTCTGTATTCTCTAATAACTTAAATGAAAAAAGAACTTGAAAAAGAATAGATACATGTATATGTATAACTGAATCACTTTGCTGTACACCCGAAACTAACACAACATTGTTAATCAACTATACTCCAGTATAAAATAAAAATTAAAATTTTTTTTTTTACCCAGGCATACACCCCCCAAATCTTTTATACATTATAAAATGGTTCAACTTCTATGGGAAACAATACATAGGTTCCTCAAAAAATTAAAAATAGAACTACCACATGATCCAGCAAACCCACTTCCTGGTATGTATCCAAAAGAATTGAAAGCAGAGTCTCAATGAGCTATTTGGACACTCATATTCATAGCAGCACTATTTGCAATAGGCAAGATGTGGAAGCAATCCAAATGTCCACGGGTGGATAAATGGATAAACAAAATGTGGTATGGAATATTATTCAGCCTTAAAAAGGAAGGAAATTCTGTCACATGTTACAACATGGATGAATCTTGAGGACATTATATTAAGTGAAGTAAGCCAGTCACAGCAAGACAAATTGCGATTCCACTTATATAAGGTATCTAAAGTAGTCAAATGCATAGAAACAGAAAGTAGAATGGTGGTTAGTAGGAGCTGAGGAGAGGAGGGGGAAAGGGACTTATTTTTTAATGGGTATAGAATTTCAGTTCTGCAAGGTTGAAAAAGTTAAGGGGATCTGTTTCAAAACAATGTGAATGCAGTTAACGCTACTGAACTGTTCACTTAAAAATGGTTATAATGATAAATTTCATGTTATGGGTTTTTTTTTAATCACAATAAAAATGTATACATCCTCAGTACATCCTTTTTAAAATTTTTTGGAAAGAATTGGTAGATTCCAAAACAATATTAACTTTTCCTCCAAAATCTCTTCTTGTCTTTCTTCTGAAAGTGAAAATATATTGTTCTGAATAAAACATAAATGCAGAAATCAAAATAATAATGTTCCATTTAATTCAAGGCACATAAGGATATGGGGTGGTTTAAAATCAGGAAATAATCCCATTTTTTACTTCTCTGACCACACTGAAATTAAGCTAGAGATTAAGAACAAAAATGTAATTAGAAAACCACATGTATCTGGAAGTTTGAAAACAATTCTTTACACTTAATTCGTGGATCAAAAAAAGAAAGCATAAAAGCAAATATAAAATATTTAGCACTAAATAAAAATGAATAGAGTACATATACAAGCTCATGAGATACAGCTAAAACAATACTTACAAGGAAATTTATAATCTTAAATTCTTAGGGACTTCCCTGGTGGTCCAGTGGGTAAGACTCCATGCTCCCAATGCAGGGGGCCCTGGTTCGATCCCTGGTAAGGGAACTAGATCCTGAATGCATGCCGCAACTAAAAGTTCACATGCCTCAACTACAAAGTCCTCATGCTGCAACTAAGTCCACATGCTTCAACTAAAGATCCCGAGTGCTGCAACTAAGACCTGATGCAGCCTAAATAAATAAATATTAACAATTTTTATATCAGAGGAGACTATTAATGAGCTAAGCATACAACTTAAGAAATTAGAAAAGGAACAACAGACTGAACCCAAAGAAAGTGGAATGAACCAAAGAATGAAGATAAGAGCAGAAAGCAATGAAATAGAAAACAAACCTTTACTACAGGCAATCAACAAAGCCAATAGTTGGTACTCGGAAAAGGCTAAAAAAATTTGCAAATCTTTCGTAAGAATGATCAAGAATAAAAGATGGAAGGCACAAAAAGCAACATCAGGAATGAAAAAAGGGACTATAATTATAAATGCTTCAGAAAATAACAAAGTAATAAAAGGATATTATTGAAAATCATTAAGTTAATAGATTGAAAACATTGTGATGAAGTGGACAAATTCCTATTGAGCTGTAACAAATATTCAAGGAACAAATAATTCCAATTTACAGAGATTATTCCAGATTTTAAAAAAGAGGAAACACAAATTCATTTCATGAAGCCAGCATAATATTTATATCAAACCAAATTCATTGATGAATATACATTTAAAAATTCGAAGTAAAATCTTAGCAAACTGAATCCAGCAATGCATAAAAAGATGCTTTATAATCAAGTTCATTTATTTCCAGAATGCAAGATTGCTTTTACCTTAGAAAATCAATTCATGGAATTCCCTGCATTTTGAGATTAAATGAGAAGCAATATGATTGTTTCAATAGAAGCAGAAAGATTATATGATAAAATTCAACATCTATTCATGATAAAATTCTTAGTAAACAGTGAAGAGAAGAGAATATCTTAAACCTATTTAATGAAAAGGAAAAGCATATTACATCACACTTATGGTAAAACATTGAAAGCATTCCATTTGCAATTGGGAAAAAGACAAGTGTGCCTGCTATCACAACTTCTACTCAACATTGTATTGGTGATCATAGCTAGTGAAACGAGATAAGAAAAAGAAATGGTTTGAGTATTGCAAAGGAAGAAACAAAAATATTATTCACAGATCTTATGATTGTCTACATAGAAAAAACTTAAGTGTACAGATAAATTAGTAGGATTATTAAGAGTGTTTGACCAAGGTTTCTGGATATAAAGGTAATATATAACAATAAATTGAAATTCTACATATCAGAAGAAGAAACGTGAATAGCTAGTAAACATATGAAAATTTTCTCAACCTCATTAATAATCAGAGAAGTATAAATTGAAACCACAATGAGGTAATTATTTCACAGCTAACAGACTAGCAAAAAGAGTAACAAATATTCATGAAGATATTCAGCAACTGCAGTTTGGCATTATCTAGTATAGTGGAAAATGTGTACTTCTTTCCCCGAGCAATTCTATCGTGTCTTAAAATTGGGCACATTCATACTATGAAACGTGTATGAAAATATTTATAATAGCACTATTGTACTGGGAAAATAAAAACTAGTAACAACTTAAATATCTATGGATATTCAGAAAATGCATAAATACATTTTGGTAAGTACATCAATAGAAAACTGTACTTAATGAAAGTGGTTTAATTCTAGTTACAAAACAGCATGGAGATTCCTCAAAGATTTTAAAATAGAACTACCATATGATCCAGCAAGCCCACTTCTGAGTATATTTCCAAAGGAAATGAAGTCAGTATCTTGAAGAGATATCTGTACTCTCATGACCATTGCAGCATTTTTCACAACAGCCAAGATATGGAAAAAATCTAACTATGTGTAGACAGCTGGATGAATAAAGAAAATATATATGGAATATTATTCAACTATTAAAAGAAAGAAATCAAGACATTTGTTACGACATGGATGGATCTGGAGGGCATTATGGTAAGTGAAATGCCAGACAAAGACAATGTAAGATCTCATTTATATGTGGAATCTAAAAATATCGAACTCGTAGAAACAGGGAGTAGAATGGTGGTTGACAAGGTCTGAGGGGTGGGGAAATGGGGCGAGATTGGCCAAAGTGTATAAACTTTCAGTTATAATATGAATAACTTCCGGGGATGTAATGTACAGCACGGTGACTATAGTTAACCATACTGTACTGTATACATGAAAGTTGCTAAGAGAGTAGAGCTTTAATGTTCTCACCATAACAATAACAATAAAATGGTAATTATGTAAGGTGAAGGATCTGTTAACTAACCCTATTTTGGTAAACCTTTTGCGATATATACGTGTGTCAAACCACACTGTATACTTTAAATTTACACAATGTTATATGTCATATCTCAATAGACCTGGGGAAAAAAAGAATTGGCTAACTGTACTAACATGCCACGTCATAGACAGACGTTAGGAACATGATATTAAGGGAAAAAAAGTTGTAGGAGAACACCTAAATTGTTGTTCCATTTTATAGAATTCAAAACATGGAAAACTCAATAATATATTGTTAAGGAATACAAACACATATAGTAAATACTATAAAGAAAAACAAGTGGGAGACAAACACAAAATTAAGAACAGTCCTTACCTCTGGGTGCAGAGGGAAGGGTGTAGGTTTGTGGAAGTGCTGACAGGGGATTTCAGTGTAATGGTAATATTTTAAAAATCTAGGATACTTTATATTTTATATATATTCTTCTATGTATAATTTAACAAAAACCCAACTCTTTCTCCCTATTCCAGCTTCACTATTTCCCCCCCTCTATCAATATTGTCATGAAAAAAAAAAAACTAGTTAACACTCTTGATATTCCATCTTAATGAGGGAGAAGATTTTTTCAAGCAAGATCAACTATAATGCCCTGGAGTAGATGGCTTGAGACTAAGGGAAGTTCATGATAAGGGTGGAGGAAGTAGGGTGAGAGAGAGTGTATTGAGAGTATAAACAAATCGACTTACAGAATCCAGTTGTTTTCTCAGGTAGTTGTCGACAGTTCAAAACACATTTTTGTTCAGCAACTTTTAAGAGCTGCAAACAGACTTACTGGCAGATTTTCCGATCTGTTATGGCAATGGAAACCATCTGATGCTTGTTTTCAAACATATTTGCAGATGGCCAGAACTTATGACTCAATTAATAAAACAAACCTGTCTGTGAACTTAACGTAATCCTTTTGACCTTAATAAAGTCTTAAATCCTGAGTAAATCTGTTTTAAGATTGAAAAATGTACACAAAAGTGAAACATTGCATACACTCACTAGAGTTTATGACCCTTGCCTCCTACCACTGCTCCCTGGCTAACGTAGTGCCATTTAAAGTGCTTCCTTTGGTGGTAGCAAATAATAAATCCATATCTCTGTAAGACGCTCTCATCAGCCCAAAGGCTTGTACATAAGCACACATGCATGCACACACACACAGAGTTTTCTCTCGCATTGATTTTGTTGGCAGGTTGAAAAATGACCGAGGACTTTCTGTTCTAATTCTAAATATCATTGTTTGTAATGATAATATGCTGTTCATTTTCCTGGATTTTCCGCCATGGAAATGCTAGACACACATTACAATAAAATATATTCTTATGCAAATCATCCAAATAGGGTTTTTTTAAACCCCAGAAGAAATCTTTGAAAGAACGTCCTGTCAAAAGCAAAATACTAAAGTTTCTCAATAGGCCACTATTCTTTATCTGAGCTGTTAAGTCTCTAAGTTATTATATCATTACTGAATTGAAAGAATAATAAAATAATCCTGGATAGTCAGCCCCTAGCCCCTCCCCATACATAGCAATTACAACTGTAGCTGAAAATGACTGAAATTTTATCACATCAAAGAAGACACCAGCCAGCCATGGCCTCATGAACGCCTTTCTGGGGTTCTGAGTTAGATTTAAAAAGGGAGTTGTTCGGCATATTCTTCTTTTGTTGCAGAGGCCCCTGTCAGTCAGCACAGCAGTTAGTGAGGAACTCTACTGCTTGCTACCACCAACCAATAGGCAGACCGGTTTGGCTCTTTTAACCTAGCTGGTTATCTGATCTATTTTTATTATGAAAGAAGAGTATAGTTAATGGATTTGGTCAAGGCTGAAATTAAGCCTGGATGTTTTAATGACAACCGAATCATTCCTTATTTTATGTTAACTGTATTCAAACCTGTTTTGAATAATTATGTTAGTAGGGAGAGGAGCAAAGATCACTAAACTGGAAATAAAGAAATGCAGGTTCTTTTCTCCCTGTGAGTCCAGCTCCATTCTTAAGATGCTTTGCAAGAACCTTGAGGATCCTGGCTTCATTTGGGGATGCGGTAGTGGTTTTGTCTTAGCAGGAAGATGAATAATGTCTTCTATAAGCCAATATAGCAGTATTAAAATTGAAAAAAATAAACGGGCTCCATATGTAACATTCAGTATTACCGAAAACTTATCTCACCTTGCTCTGGTGTCTCCAGTTTTGTTGATGGTGGAAAACTTAAACTTACTACTGAAAAAAACTAAGTTTCTTCTCATTTAAGACTCTCTTTTAGATAGTCATTCCATGCAACGTTCAACCTCTCTCTCATAGGGTTGTATCAAAGGGTTTCCTCTCTCCCTTTTCCCCACAATGATGTCTGCATGCAGAGGAAGCCCTATGTATGGGGGCAGCAGCAGCAAGACAGAAGGAACTTGTGGTTTTTCCTGGAATACTCTGCGTCTTGCTGAGGTACAGCGCATCCAGTGCTAATGTCTGCCGTTTCTTTGTATTATCCACTGTGATAGTCCAGGGCCACTTTGGTCTTGAGTTGTCTGAACATTTTCATCCTGCACCAGACCTCTTCCAGTTCATTAGTTCTCTCGAGTGTCTCCCATCCCCTGCCACTCACCGGCTGTGGGAAATTGGAAGTTTTATCTCAGAAACATCTACATAGATATCTCTCTGGCTACTGATGCTACACTTTATGTTTCCAATACATCTTAGTTACTCTTTCTGTATTAGAATGTGGCCATAAAAGTAGACCAGCACCCGGTATGTTCAATATGCTCTCAATGTATGTAGGGTTTCCGTTGTTTGACCTTGTCAGGGATGAGGTATCTTCTCCCTAGTCCATTGTATGACCCATCCTTCCTGCTCTTTAATATTGTGGTCAGCAGTCAGCTCAGGGCCCCAAATTTAACTCTTGCTATATAATAGGATTTTAAAAAGAGATTTTAGAAACCCTTCACTGAACCCAGCTTTCAAGATCATTGTCCTCCTATGGACTTAGAAAAATGTAGTTTAAAATCCAAGCTGAGCAAAGACTCCTTCAATCTAGATTGCACCAGAAGCCCTGTCTCCCACCCTGCGTCATCATGCCACATTGATCCAGTGGGTAAGGAGCCACAGAAAACAGATAAATATTATGTACATTATATAAATACATCTTTCTATTAAATTACTGACCACCTTTTACAGCATAATTTTGATGCACTAGAACGCCTGCTAGGGAGCCAGTAGTTCTCCGTATTAGGCAGCAGACATCCAATACAGAGATTTAGGGAGAAAACACGATTCATTTGCCAAGTAACGTTTTTCAAATTGAAGAGGAAGATTCAGAATATCTTGGAATTTGTAGCCCTCTTGTGAAAGTGACTGAGGGTAAGTACTATCTCAAAGTGCTGGTGTGTTAGACAATGCAACTGTGTTTGAGAAGACATTGGAAGCGCATGTGAAGCAATGCCTTAAGGTGTCCCTTTGATGAAGCAGGGTTGAAACTATCACTGGACAGAGATAGGTAGACTCAAATTTATTGTTAATTTCTCACTCAAGCTTCTTCTGAGTTGGTCCTGTCATTAATGATCTCGAACCCGACTAGCAGTACTTGAGAGCAGAGGAAACTGATATAACAATTTTATACTTATTGAAGAGATGGTTGATCCACAGACATTTTTGAATTTGCTGCATTTTGGGGTTCAGTTAATAAATCTTATTTTCTTTATTTTGCAAGTTAGAAACTGAGACCCAGGGAAGAAAAAAATGGTTTTTAAGGACATAGCTCAACTCGTTACTGTGCTACAGTCCTGCTCAAATTTTAATTACAAAATAAGTATCTATATAAAGCATTTGTGTTCATAGTTACAGTATCATGAGATCATCATACTGCCACATTTTGTCATCCATATCTTTTAATAGCCTGAAAGAGGCTGAAGCGAGCAGAGAGTGTTTATTCAGATCAAATGTGGTAGAGGCAGAAAGCAAAGTATGGGGAATATTTAAATACTTTACGGTTAGTTTTCAGCTTTGGGGGTTTTAAGGTGTAAGTAATGCTTATTATATTATCTAGATGTTACATTAACTTTGTTGAAAAACTACTAAAGTAAGCTAGGAGCTTGGAGATCTTGGTCTTAGGCCCCCTGGACCACCGCAAAATAGATTGGTTGACATGAACAAGTCAGTCAACTATTCTGGGTCTTCAGTTTCCTTATGGATAAAAATGAGAACATTTAACTGGATAATCTCTAAGTTCTCCTCTAATATTCAGTGAGTCTATTTGGATTCCAATCCCACAGATCTATCATGTGTCTCCAATCCCCAGATCTAATCAATCACCACGTTCTGCTGACTTTCTCCTAATTATTACTTGACTTTATCAATACCCCTTCCTTGCAGCTGCCATTCCCCTTGTTGAGAGCCTCAGTATTTTTCATCAGACTCCAAACTAGTTTCTCTGGCTCTCTTGACCCCTTCCAATATCTCTTCTTTTATGGTGCCAGGGGGATTTTTCTAAAACGCTAATTTGATCACATCATACTCTAGGTTATAAGCCTTTTGTGGTTCCTCTGTTGCTATGGTATAAAGCATGGTTTGCATGATCTAGTTCCCCATTTCCTTCTCCCCTTTCATCCTCATTTTCATTGATTAAACCAAGCTGATCTGGCCACTCCCCTGCTTAAAAACTGCAGACACTCGGTCAATATTCCCAGTGCCTAGTCCAGGGCCTGGAGTGCAGTAGGTGCTCAATAAAAGTTTGTGGACGGTATTGAATGAATCAGTTATAAGCTTGGCTCTACAGTGACTATGTGTCACGGCAATCACTCCAGGTTCTTGATCTAGAGCCCCTGGTATGGGTTAGGTGCTCCTCCTCCACGCTTCATCAGCCCCTTCTGCTGACCCCTGTAGCAGCACTCATCACACTGGATGACAACTGCCTGCTTGCTGTTTTGTCTACTTCTGTAGACAGTGAGCAACTTGGGGGCACGCCCCAGGTCTTGGTCATCATTTTAATCCCAGTGCCTAGCACATGGAAGGCACTCAACGACTGAATATTTGAATAAATGAATGAATGAAAGAATGGCACAACAGAGACTAGGTTATATTAATAAACACCTCTTTATAGCACACTGGCTGCTACTTTTGTAAAACTAAATGGTTAAAATCCTTATTTAAAGAAGAAAGAGACTTTACCCTCATAGCAAATGTCCAGAACAATGGATTCTTTTGCCCTTGGAACTCTGACTTTAGCCAGTTGACCCACTGACATGCTGGTGGACAATGCAAGTATTGACCACCATGGGAGACTGCATCTTCAAGATGGGGAAAGGAAACAGTACTCCTTAAAGAATAGGGGACAGCTGAAACTGTGAGGATGGTGCAGCCACCTTGGGAAAGAAGGACAAATAAGGGGAAACCATCAGGCAGAAAAGGCTGAGAACCAGTTTCCATTGTGTGATTGTGTTGCTTTTTGAAAATAAGAAGGTATTCATTTTACATGCTATGGTAATTAAGCAAACAAAAACCTATATGACCAAAAGAGTGAAGATTGATACATGCATTCAATGAAAGCAGGGAAAATTACACTAGCGGAGGAAAAGATTCCATATGTTCTCCAATACCTAGGCACAACTGGGTGCCGCTTTAATGACTTTCCAAATGCACCCCGTTGCTCTTAGGTATTGAAGAACATATGGCACGTTTCCCCTTTAACTGTGAATTTCCTTGCTTTTGTCAGTTGGTGTCTCAAGCTTAATGTATTTTAATGCAGCTTTTGTGGGTATGAATACAGTCCGAAATTGTTATTAGAGAGGCCATGTTAATGGTATACACAGATGTTATCTCTTAGTCTTCCCCAAATATGCTGGGAAAATCTACATATACAGGTCTAACTTTGAAATTGTTAATAAAGGCCCTTCGAGAGTTTCCAAATCTTTCTTCTCAGCTCCAAACTTAGCATGGATGATAAATGACCATTTAGTTGCCAATATAGCACAATATTTCAATTTCCTGCCTTCCCAAAGGTATTTGAAAGGTTGTACGAAGTTCATACTCACAGTATGTGTTGTCTACAATGCTGTGATCTCCGACTGGCTAACTTTAACCAAAACCTTTTCAATTAACTCAACACATTCCTGGAGAAAAAACCAGCCCAGTCAAGGCTCTGTACAAATATGTCTTTATTGATATTCTTGGCAAAGACTCCCTAAATTATGGTGAAATCTGTTCTTTCAGATGATGTACAAAAGGGAATATTGTTCACGTAAGGCAAACACTAAATGGACGGAAGGATGATCAACATTTTATCTACAAAAAGCTACGGATTTAACTGTATTTTTTTTTTTGCACACACAGCCTCTGAGAATGTTGATGAAAATCTAAAGGAAAAGGGAAAACAAATCCTCATTCACAGTCCTGACACCCCCTGCAAATCAAATTGTTTTCAGTTTTTCCTCATCCCCTTCTAGACCCTGTTCATATGCATACATGATTTTTACATAATTACACTTCCAGTGTAGAAGCAATTTTGTAATCTGTTTTTTTTTCTATTTAAAATTATAGCCATTGGATTATAAGGAAAGCTATATAGCCATTCTTGTGGACAAATAGAGCAGAACCTAGAGTAGAAAACTGAAACTCATGTATAGAAATTTGCCGGGCAGCTAAAGACCAGCATTTCAAAGTATAGAAAGGTCCCTGACTAGACTAGGCTGGCTCGTTGTTTGCTTCTGAATCCTCATAGTGTAAGCAGGGGATCCAAAAGAGGGCTGCTTCTGGTTGTGCCATTATTCTGAGAGCCAGGCTGCCAGAGAAAGGAGCCCAGTGTGGGCCATGGACAACTCCACTGGGGGCTTAATATCAGCCAAATAAAAGAAAACAAGGCTGATTTCTCGTGAGTCACCATTAGGCTGACTGCAGAATGAGCATTTCTGAAGTGTATAACTTCTGGGAAAGCTATCCCTTTGTGTTGACCAAGGACTTTAAGCTCACCACGTCAAGGAGCTGTGAGGAGCTGTCGTAGGCTGTGAGACTAAGACTCATTTTAGGGATGGTGAATAGCAACAGACACATTAATTAGTGCTGTTGATCAAAGTTATGGCCAAACAGTTACCAGAGTGACAAAATCCCCGAGTAAAGATTTATACACACAGTGTGTGACTTTAAAACAAATGTATTTCAGCTAAAATCCAAGCTCTGCTTAATATTTATTGGTTGGCTAATGCAAGCAGTAGTTCACTTGAGGAAGAAAAAGAAATTTCTAATATTCTTTTCACAAAATTGGCAATATTAGAGAAATAATTAAAATCCAAGTGTGTGGGTTTTCTCTCTAAGTTCATGTATTTGAACCAGTTCTCTCTGTTTATCCTTCGTAAGTTTTAACAAGCAACCCCTTCTGGATAATACTGCATGCCTTCAGCCAACTATGATTTTAGCCAGAATGTGGGTGGCAGCTGTTGTGCTCCTGTTTTTACCAATGTCTGGAATATCAGATTTGGAAGTCTTTGTTTAAAGAAATGTGGCTTGTTGCTCTACATACGTAATTTTTTTTCAATTTTTATTGGAAGTCTAACTTGCTCTACTCCAGACCTATGAGCTAAGACTAACTTGCAAGACTTGCTTTGCTGAAATCATGTCAGACTGAAATGTACATAGGAATTGGTGAAGCTTTCAGACTAATGGAATTACATGATTTAGGAAATAACACTGCAGAGGTTCTTAAGCTCCCCCTCCCCAAGTCCCCTTAACAACAGAGGTGTGTGAACTCTCCAGGGGCTCTGGAGCAGTCTGCCACAAGCTTGAAATTTCTTTAAAGATTCTGTTTTTCATCTTCAGATATCATAAGTTTTTGTATACTACTCCATAATATGTTCTTGTTTGTTTTGACTTTTCAAAATATTTTATGTTGTCAGATAAATTATGTAACTTTTCATTCCAGATCTTTAAGGAAAATAATAGGTGTTCCAGAAAGATGTCATGTTTATTCCATGGCTTACACTGGTGCCTTTTGAAAAGCGCAACATAGTGGTTTTAAGAATTTATTTTTTCAGCTATTAAAAAATTTTAGAATTAATTAAATACCAGGGAACATTAAATACCTGGAGTGTTTTTCCATTGAACTTCAGCCCACCAGACTACCAATATGTGATAATACATGTAAAACTGCTTTGAAGTAGTCCAGTGCTATATTTGTGTTAAGTTCTACCACTTGCTGATTTTTTCTTCTTCTCTGTGGAGTTGTGCACTTCAAGTTTCCCCAGCTCATTTGCTCCTGTGAAGTTTTCATGTTAGAGTTTTAGAATGTGCTTTGAAGTGAGACAGGCCTAGATTTAAATCACATCTCTGTCACTTAATAGTCTTGTCACTTACCTTCTCTTACACTCGGTTTTCCCATCTGTAAAGTGGGAATAATAATATCCATTTCCCAGGGTTGTTGTGAGGAATAAATGAGGCCATATGTATAACGTGCCTAGCACATAGAAGGTGGCCCCCAAATGGTAGCTCCTCTTCCAATGTACCTCATTGTCCTCTAGTATGTCTGGGCTGAATTCTGTGACTGCTTGCTCCTGGGCTCTGTGAGCTGGTGTAGTTGGGTAAGGGAAGAACTCTGGGTCTCTTCTGCTAAAATTCTCATTGTTCTATTTTCTAGATGTGAGATGTGAGGTTCTTTGACATTTGCCAGCAAACGATGTCTGCACCTTTTTCATGCAAAAAACAAAAGCAATCTGGGTAAAAAGAGTACCTTCCTAATTACATTCTGGTCTGAACCATGTGCCATTCTGAAATACCCAGGATTCTAGGATTTTATCTGATGGATTTGCATATTGAAATATCGTGGTCCTTATCTGAGTGGATTTTGATAGTTTCTTTGGAAAATATTGATTATTTGTTTTGGATAGGGGTTTAAAGGTAGGATCTGCAGTCCCAAAACTTGAATCATATAATCATAACAAACACTGACATTGTCCCAGACCCTAAGTGCCTTAAAAATATTAGCTCATTTAATCTTACGAGCAACCCTGTGAGGAAGGTGGTCTTAAATTAACACTTTTAAAAATTTTTATTGGGGTATATTTGATTTACAATGTTGTATTCGTTTCAGGTGTACAGCAAAGTGAATCAGTTATAAATATACATATATCCACTCTTTTTTGAGATTCTTTTCCCATATAGGCCATAACAGAGTATTGAGTAGAGTTTCCTGTTCTATACAGTAGGCTCTTATTAGTTGTCTGTTTTATCTATAGTAGTATGTATATGTCAATCCCAATCTCCCAATTTATCCCTCCCCCCTCTTATCCTCTGGTAACCATAAGTTTGTTTTCTGCATCTGTGACTCTACTTCTGTTTGTAACTAACTTCATTTGTACCCATTTTTTAGATTCCACATATAAGTGATATATGATATTTGTCTTTCTGTGTCTGGCTTACTTCACTCAGTATGACAATCACTAGGTCCATCCATTTTGCTG
Source organism: Physeter macrocephalus (assembly GCF_002837175.3). Taxonomy (NCBI): domain Eukaryota; kingdom Metazoa; phylum Chordata; class Mammalia; order Artiodactyla; family Physeteridae; genus Physeter; species Physeter macrocephalus. Next base: position 108,308,507 of record NC_041234.1, read on the forward strand.
CAAATGGCATTATTTTGTTCTTTTTTATGGCTGAGTAATATTCCATTGTATGTTGTAGTTTTGATTTGCATTTCTCTAATAATTAGTGATGTTGAGCATCTTTTCATGTGCCTTTTGGCCATCTGTATGTCTTCTTTGGAGAAATGTCTATTTAGATCTTCCGCCCAATTTTTGATTGGGTTGTTTTTCTTTTTGATATTGAGCTGCAGGATCTGTTTGTATATTTTGGAGATTAATCCCTTGTCGGTTGCTTTGTTTGCAAATATTTTCTCCCATTCTGAGGGTTGTCTTTTTCTTTTGTCATTCTTACCTTATAAATGAAGAAATTGTGGTCAAGAGAAGTTAAGTAACTTGCCTTAGGCCACATAGCTAGTAAGTGGAAGAGCCAGAATTTGAAACCAAGGAGGCTGGATTGCAATTCAGAATCTGTGCATGTATACATGCATCTGCATGCATGTGCACACTCACACGCACACTATACACATGTCTGTGTGGGTGTGTTGGCTCTAACTATCTACCTATCTACCTATCTAGTTGCAGTAGTATCCTAGGGGGATGGTCTCTACATTCTCACTTTTTTTTAGTGTAATACCTGGTGTCATATTGTCATCAAGTCCCAGCTCCATCATTACCTAGCTGCACCTCAGTTTTCTCAGTTATAAAATGTGGGCAATAACAGTACCCACTTTTGTCACCCAAGTTTCTTGGTTGCAAGCAACAGCAACCAACTCCAGTTGACATAAGCAAAACAGAAGATTTCTTGGAATGATATTAGGAAGGCTGGCAAATCGGGTTCAGAAAATGGCAGAAACCAAGGAAAATGGCAGGACCAGGTTAGGTACTGCTTCCATAGGTCCTAGACTCTGGAAGCCATGTTTGGCACCACCACTGATTACTTGATGTCTCTACTGATGCCAACACCTTGATGGGATTATCAAAGTAGCCCAGTTTAGGGCAACTGCCCACGCCCTAGCCCAGGAAACAGGCAGTATCTGGATCCAGCAGTGGGATTCTGTCTTTCGTCAAGATTCACTCAATGGTGGTTTTTCAGAAACAAAAGGGAAAAAGGTTCAGAACAACCAAAATGTTTTAGGCAGATACAAAGCACATCAAAACAAAATGAAACAAACAAAAGGTACCAGACAGAAGTCTACAATTCACCTCATAGGGTTATTGCAAGGATTAAATGAAGGGCATGCAGGTAGTAAGAACCCTGTAACTATTACCTTTTATTATTACTTATATACTGTTTTGCAGCAGGCAAACTTATCAGACTTATTTAAATGTATAGCATCTGATATAATCTTCACAGCAGCCCTATGAGGTAGGTATTATTTTCCTCTATTTCCCAGTTGAGTAAATTAAGGCTCAGAGAATTAATGTAAATATCACCTAAAGTCACAGCTAGTTGATGGTAGATCAGGATTTAAATGCAAATCTTCTGACTTGTCCAGTACTTTTGCCATACTGTGCGCAATCAGGGGAAGAAGAGAACTTTCTCTCTACATTTGGGTCTTATCTTGACTTCCTGTCCTTAGAAATGTTATAACCATCTTCCCAAATGAGTTGTTGTGGTATAGGTTGGCAATTAAGAGCACAGAACCAAATTTGAATTCTGCCTCTACTACTTCCTAACTGTGCGACTTCTGCCAATTAATAAAACCTCTTTGAACCTCGGTTTTCTCGTCTGTAGAATGGGGACACTAGTACCTCACTCATAGGGTTACAGTGAAGGTGATATTAGATAATGGATGAAAAGTGCTTGCCGTAGTTCTTGGCACAAAATAATTCTCATTTTCAGGTATTATTATTATTATTGCTGGATAAATGCAAGAAGGGGTGAGTAGTAGAAGCAAGGTGTCCACTGACATAATTATCTTGGTAGTCTAGGTATCACTCCCCTTTTGCTTGAATTACCCATGTGTGCCTATGTGTATGCTCTCTCTGCTTAGCCAACTTTTGAGAGTCTTTTGAGGCCTAACCTAAGTTCCATTCTCTATGAGGTCTCCTATTGTTCTATACTCTATCAATCTTTCCCTTCTCTGCATGCCTATAGAGTCTGCATTGTCAGTACAGTCCTTCCTTGGTATCTGTGAGGGATTGATTCCAGGACCTCCATTGACACCAAAATCCATGGATGCTTAAACCCCTTATTTAAAATAGCATATTTGCATATAACCTACATGCATCCTCCCATATACTTTAAATCATCTATAGATTATTTATAATACCTATATAATGTAAATACTATATAAATAGTTATAAACACAATGTAAGTGCTATATAAACAGTTGCTTGGGTGTGACAAGTTCAAGTTTTGCTTTTTTGGATCTTTCTGGAATTTAAAAAAGTATTTTCGATCTGTGATTGGTTGAATCTGCAGCTGTGGAGCCTGTTGGTACAGAGGGCTGACTGTACCATGTAACTGTGCACTTCTAAAATCTTTTGTGTGGTTTCAGCTAGTGCAATGGACTAAATGTTTGTACCCCCTAAAATTCAAATGTTGAAAACATATCCCCAGTGTGATGATATTTAGAGGTGTGGCCTTTGGGAGGTGATTAGGTCATGATGTTTGGAACCCTCATGAATGGAATTAGCGTCCTTACAGTCAGGCCCCAGAAAAATCCTTCTCCACTTCTGCCACGTGAGGACACAGTGAGAAGACTGCCCTCTGCACACTGGAAGGGAGCTCTCACCAGAACCTGACCATGCTGGCACCCTGGTCTTGAACTTCCAGCCTCCAGAACTATGAGAAATAAATATCTGCTGTTTTAACCCACCCAGTCTATGGTACTTCGTTATAGCAGCCTGAACTAACTGAGATAGCTAGACTGTAAACTTCTGGAGGATGGGTGGTTAGTGTCACACAGTGACAAACACACACAGAGCCAAGTAACACAAAATAGTTGCCTAATAAATGCTTGTGATTAATTTTCCTGGATCATTAGTAGGAAAATCCAATAAACCTTGGTGAATAATAATACCATATATGACATAATTATTTTTAAAAGCCCGTCACAAGTGTAATATCATGCAAACCTCATGCGTCCCTCTGAGGAAGACACAGAACATCTTTCGTTACTTTGCTATAACCACAGAAAGGCCTCTCTTGTTTTCATTCCATTCTGCTGTGCTGCCCAGTAGAACTATCTGTGCTAAGATTTCCCTAGGAATAGATCTGCTTTTAACTAGGCAAACAGAGAATACTTTGATCCTATAGTTTTTAATTAGCATCATATGTAAAAGGTCAGGGCCTACTTGAAGGAGTCCTGAAGCAAAAGATCCATTGAGGTACCTTGGGCGGTGACTCTGAGCCCCAATGTCTGCTGCATAATGGAGGAGATCTTTAAGGGTCTTTTCAGATCTGCTCTTCTGTGACCTGGACAGTATATTAGTTAGGATAATGCTAGCTGTGGTAACCAATAAACCCCCAAAGTTCGGTGCCTTAACACAGTGGAAGTTTATTTATTGGTTATGCAGTGGTTCAATACTGGTGTTCCTAGTCAGTGGTAGTCATGACTAAGCTCTGCTCTGTGTATGCATTTAGGGACCGAGCCTTGTAGAGGTTCCGACGCTTTCAGCTTGGTGTATCCAAGGTTGCTCTGTGTGTCAACATCCAGCAAGTGGGAGGGAAAGAGCATAGAGGATTTCGCAGGTAAGGGCCAGGCCTGGAAGTGTTGCGCATAACTTTTGTTTACATTTTATTAGCCAGACACGACTACTGTTAACTGCGATGGACGTTGGGAAGCGTAGTCTAGCTGGGTGCCAGGAAGAAGAGAGCATGCACTTGGCGAAGTCGTTTCTGCCACAGGTAATCATCATCATCATCATAATTAACATTTGGGGATACTTCTGTGCCAGGTTCTGTGCTATGTGTTTACATGTATTGTTTCATTTAGGTCTTGCAACACTAATGAGGTGGGTGCTATTTTTAATCCTATTTTTTGGATGAGAAAACTGAGGTTCCAATCATACAACAAGCGATTCTAAAGCTGCACTTTGAACCTGGCTCTATTTGACCCCAGAGCTGGACCTGTTAACCTCTACACTTTTGTAACCCTTCTATGAGATTGTTCTATGTTGGAACATATCCTACTGGGTTGTAACCTAATGGAAACACAGATCATTTAGTAAAAGGCTTTCTTTAGTTCTTTGGGTGTTTATATCATGTTATAGCTGGCCAACTTCCCAGTCATATTTCAGCTCTCCACAGGTGAGCCTTCAAAAAGTGTCCATAGATGAAATATACTGCTTCAAGCAGATTCTTATCCACAGTTTCTCTTGGAACGTTGTCCGTGGAGGGTATATGAAGTGTTTATGAACCCAGGAAATGACGACTGGAAGTGAGGTTAGAAATCTCACAAGCTACCTCTCTGATGAGGTTACCAGCTCCCTTTGAGTCGTATGGGACACTGATCTGACTGCACTCTGCAGTTAGATCTAACTGCACTCAGCACTCTGGTGGTGCTGAGAAAGTTCTGCTTTGGGTCTTGGCCGTCATCAGAAGGGCTAGGAAGTGAAGCATTCGAGGATGCAAATTAGCACAGCTCTGTGGCCAAAAAAGCTATGAAGAAACCAGACCGCCTGAAGTTAGGAGCCTCACACACTGAAGGCAGCTGACCTTCAGCTGACCTCACACACTGAAGGCAGCTGACACAACCAGGTGCCTGGTTGGCCGAGGTGGAGCGTGCACCTGGAGAGAGCAGAGACCTGGTTACGGCAAAACCCCTGCTCTGTGAGTGGGGAGGGCTGTGGCAAACTTGGATTTCATACCAGTTGACCAAAGATGGTAGCCTGACTGGAGAGATTTAGAAGCCTGATAGGAGGTTAACCAATGTTGGGAGAAATACATATGTCAACTCAAAGATTTGGATGAAACAGTACCAGTCTCAGAAAGTTGTGAGAATTAAATGAGCTATGCATGTAAAGTTCTCAGAACGGGGCCTGATACTTAGGAAGCACTCAAAAAATATTTGCTATTATTGTTAATTTTGTATATTTCTGATCATTTCCTGAAGATAGTCTTGGGAGTAGAATGGTGGGGTTGGGGAGTGTATCTGTTTCTAAGATCTTGAATGCATATTGCCAAATTGCTTGACGGAAAGGCACACTACTTTACTCTCTTACCAGGAGTGCATGGCAGTGCCTTTTGTCTGAAACTCTCTTATTTCTTGTCCTTATCCATCTCTATACAGATGCTTCATGGGACAAGGATCATGTCTAATTCACCATTTTATCTTTATTACTTGATGCAGTGTCTGATAGGTAACAGTTGCTTAATAAATATTTGTGAAATTAATGACCTATGTCAACTCTGGGTATTTTTATTTAAAAAATTTGGCTTATTTTTAAGCAAAAGCTTTCTCTGAGTTTATTGTTTGCCTTTTAATGTTGTTTATGACATTATTTTAATTTGCATTTCTCTGATTAGTAATAAGACAGAAGATATTTTCCTCATGTTTACTGATAATTTGTATTTCTTTTTTTTGGGGGACTTGTCCATATCATTTATCTATTTTTCCATTGGAGTGTTTGTCCTCTATTATTGATTTTAAGCATTTTCTATATATTAGAGATATTTAATCTTTTTTCATATATGGTGTAAGTCTCTGACTTTGTTGTTTGTGTCTTAATTTTGTTTATGACGTTTTTTGACATGCAGAATATTTTATTATTATATGGTTAAATCTTTGCATCTTTATAGTTTTGTCTTTGGTGTTACACCTAGAATGATTTCTTTGCTCCAAGATTATGCTTTCTTTTAGTTTTTATAGCTTCAGTTTTTTACCTTTAACTTTTTACATCATCTGGAATTCATGTTGGCTCAATTTACCCCCAAATAGGTAACGATTGTCACAGTATCTTTCCCCACAGATTTGAAATATCATCCTTATCATATACTACAATTGGTATGTACTTTAGAGGCTGTTTCTAGCCTTCCTTTCTTTCCTGATCCATTGATCTACCAGTCTAGTCCTCTGCTGGTATCATGCTGTTTTAATTATTGTTGCTTTAAGAAACATTTAAGTATCTGGCAGGGCAAGTTCTTCATTACTCTTTTTTTTTTTTCAAAAATATCTTGTTTATTAAATAGATCAGCAAACATAAAAATCGTGCTATGTATGTATTTATCTTCTGAGATTTGCAATTCCCCAAAATACTTTTTCTCTTCTTTCAAAATATGCAGGTCTCTTTACAGATAGTGGTTCTAGAAGGCTGGTGTAAGCAAAGCATATACTTTTTTGTGTGTGTGAAAACATTTCCAGCTCCTTATTTTGCAGAGTACCGTAGCATTTTGCAGCTAGAAATTACCTTCAAGATCATCTAGTCCAGCTACCTTATTTCACAAATGAGGCATTCAAACTTCAGCGGTCAGGCAGTTAGTGGCAGGACTAGGGAGAGAACCAAGCAAGGGCTCCTGACTCCACGATATCAGCACAAAAGAGATGATAATGAATAATTATCCTATCATCTCATGCACTGACATCCATGAGAGCATTTAACACATACCCTTTGACACAGAATTCTCCTGAAATTCGCTTATTCTTTCCCTTCTCTTCCTCACACCCCAATTTAAAGGTCTAAACGAACCTCTTTCTACTTCTGTCATAGACTTTATAAATATAAATGTTGTATGTAGTACTTAGTATTTTACCAGAAAACTACAATAAGATAAATTTAGACTATAGTTTGAGCATGTAATTATAGTATGTCAGGAAACAAAGAGAGTTAAAAATACAAAGCTAAGCCCACAGAAATAAATGTTGTACAAGACACTCATTACATTACGGAAATCCAAAAGAATTTTCAAAATCTCTTTCTGAAGAGTTTTGTTCAGCTTTGTAGCACAGAATCATCAAATTGAGCTGTGCTTTTGGATATGCCCAAACTGTACCTGTTCAAGTAAGTTAAGCAGTTAAGGAGATTAGATTGCAGAGCTTTTGGAATAGATATGTAGCCTATCATATTTGGCTCACTTGGCCTAAATTGCTCTGACCGACAAAGACCAAAAGTTATGTTCGCCTCAGGTGTACATGTTGGCCTCTTGAGAAGTGTTTGGATTGTAACATTTACAGCTCTGAGCCCAAGTAGCGTGATTGTACTCCAACAACCTGCAGGCTCAGAAATAAAGATCTTTGATGGGAGTTCTTGCCAAGGAGTCAATACTGAATAGGCAGAGACCATGCAAAGTTGAGAAGTAATTATCTAGCCAGGATTTAAATTGGCGTAGGAGGAGATTTGAAAGAGGATGGGGACCTATGACTCTATTCCTGTTTGAAAAGATCTGATACATAAGTGCACATTTCAGTGTCAGCATTCAGGAATGTTTTATGTCTCTCACTAAAGGATCTGTTTATAATAATGGACAAGGGAGACCTTTGCCAGTCTTGGAAAAGAAATTGCCTTGGTGGAAGAAAGCCAGGTACCAATGAACTCCTACTGTTGGATTATGTTTTAATGTTATGCCCCTCATCCTCATCAGTAAAGAGTTGAACACTCTGTATGTTTCATGCCAGTAGGCATAGTGGAAGCTTATGGATTTGGGGCTGGGCTCCATGGTATGGTGGACAGAAGTTAGGCAAAATGAGTTTTCGTTTCATTTCAGCCACTATGTGTCTGGGCAAATCACCATCCTCCGGCTCAAATATTACCCTTTCTGACTCATAGACATCACTGAGAACCTGATGAATATTATGGCTGCTGCAGAGAAATGTATACACATACATTACTCCCTTCCCCCACCAACACACACAAAGTTCAGAATCTCTGGTTGAGGTGATGGCCAGATCCCTTCTTATTCTATCAGGCCCTCTGCTCAAAAAGGTTTCCTTACAAAGTAAATTATAGGTGGGATGCCAGAGAAAATATGAGAGGGTGGTTTCGAGTATATGAAAGTGAACAGTATCCCCTTAGTGGTTCTATTTTTAATGATGGGCTTTTCCACATTGTCTGTGTGTGTATATATACATGTGCATATGCAAAATTTGATGGAAGATGACCAATACAGTGCTTAGCAGTTACTCACCATCCTCTCATTTTGGGTAACTTTGGTAGTTGGTCTTCCCTAAGAAAGAAGGCAAATAGATGATTTTAGTCTAATTGTGAGATTTCTGTGGTGTATAACTTCTGAAATATCTTGTATTCTCAGCATTATATACATGTGAATTTCTTGATGAAAGATAGAGTATATCTGCTGTCGTGTTATATTTAGTGAGAAAGTCTCTACATCTCTTATTTCTTCATTAATGTATCCATTTTGAAATATGGTAATTAAGAGGAAATCAAGAATATACTTAGATTTTTAGGGGCCTGAGACAAGAGTGGGTTATAAACATGCTTCTAACTCTCAGTCTCCACTTACCCCCTAGTAGCCTCGATTTCCAGCCCCCAGTTTTCTTATATAACGTCTGCTTGAAAATTTGGGTTCAAGTCCAGTGTACAAACGTCAAACAGTTGGTTTGCATGACTTAAGTTGGTACTATTCTCAGAAAGCTAAAATATTATTTATTTGGTAATTATACTTTGCATTTTAGACACACTGCAATGGTTAATATGGCTAGAATTTTCCACATATTTTTACATTGAATTTTAAATTCATAATTGTACCTGCTGTTGGCCAATTTAAGCCCAATACATGCCAGAATTAAGTTAAAAACCTGGCACTTTGGGTATGTCTTATGATCTTTGTCTCAACTGGGTTGTATTTATGAGACTCTCATTTCCATTTACAGCCTTTTGTATAAAATAAGAGAACAAAATGCAATAAAATATTCAAACGATTGCATAAACACGGATGGCTGTATAAAGATGGTGACCCAGCTAAAAATGTAGTTGTTGGCTAGTAGTGTAGCTTGCATAAAAGTCTAATGTAAAAAAGTCAATGATCACCTTTAAGTTGTAGGTAAATCTAACCTTTGGCAAAGTTAACGCTCATCATATGTCCTGTGTAGCTCTAGGAAGCAGTTCCAATAAGCAGATCTACTCAGCTCTTTTTAAAATATATTTTTTAACATTAAAGTATTATATGCAACAAGTTTCTTTTAAAAGGTCTAATAATGATAAAAGACCTTTAATGAAAAACATCAGTCCCTTGCCCCATCTCATTCTCTGGTGGCAACCTTTTAAAATCTGTAACTATTTCTTCTGATATTTACTTCCATTTTTCAAATTACACACACACATACACACACACACACACAAAACCACACTTTTTATTAGAGTTTAGACATTACCTACTGATTCTTCATCATGTCAAATCTGGATTTTAGCTCACATATTTTCTCTCCCTCACACCACATGTTCCCAATATATCACATTTTTTTTGTTTAAATCTATATTACGCTTTTACTATACTATGTTTATGCTAATATCATTCACTGCTGAGCCTATTGGTGAACTAAGACTACATGTACTTTCTTTTTCAACTTTTTGTTTTTCCTGAAGTTACTTATTGACTGACTTTCACGGGGGTTTTTTTGTTGTTGTTTGTTTGTTTTATGTTACATTTGTGCTTGACTGAGCTAGAATGCCCTTACATGGTACACTCACATGGCTGGCAGTTGGTGCTAACTGTTGGCTATGAGCTCAGTTAGAACTTTCAACCAGAGTGCCTTTGGTTCTCCTCCATGTGACATTTCCTTTTGGCTTGAACTCTGATTGAATGGTACCTAGTTTCCAAAAAGAAGGAAGTGGTGCTGCCAGTCCTCTTAAAGCTTGTATTCAGCACTCTCAGAATGTCACTTTTGGTGTATTCCATTGGTCAAAGCCAGTTACAAGTCCAGCCTGGATTCAAGGGGAGGGAAAATAAGCTCCAGCCGTTGATGTGAGGAACTGCAGGAGCACAGAGGAATTGCTAAGAATCATCTTTGGAGACTAGCTGCCATACCTAGTTTCATCGAAGATAGAGTTTGTGTTGCTGCCCTCCATTCTTCTTATTGGTTCTGTGTGATTTTTCAAGAGGAAAAGGGGACAGCAATATTTTTACCATCTTGAAATCAGAAATCCATTCAACTTAAAAAAATTGTTTGCTTATTAGATATCAAAACTTTATACTTATGATTTTAAAAAATATTATCATTGTTGGGATTTGATTCCTCAGACTGCCACAGCAGATTGTTGCTCAACATTAATTAACTTTGGCTGCACAGAGCTGGCCAATGAAGTAAATTAAAAGGTGGCAGGGCGTGGGAGAAGGAAGCTGATATTCAACCATTCGTTTATTTATTCATTCTTCATTTGTAAAGGGATATTAAAACAGGACCCTTTATATCTCAGTTTCAGCTGAGGCCCCAAAAGTTTGAGAACAGCATCTCCAATTCTAAAGTGGGACCCTTTTGTATAGGACTTGCAATGGAGATTTCTAGAAACTGGTTTTGTAATCCATATCCCATCAGCAATCTTGAAGGTATTAAAGGGTTGAAGTTAAAGAAACAGGAAGAGAGAATTCCTTTGTAGAGAATTACTAGATTGCAGTGGCATGCTCTGTCATGTCTCCACTGTGCCTCAGTTAGGGTGGGGAAATGGGTACTTTCCCCACACCTTATGTCAAATGAGAGGGACTTAGAAGAGATCATTCTGAGAGCTTGATATGTGTCTCTTGAAGATTAGGAGACACAGAACACAGGTTTCTCATTCTTCTCTGAGAAATCTAAAGTCTCTGTCTGTAGGCCTGAGGAAGAAGAGAAGGGGATGGGGGAGGGAGCAAAAGTAAAAGAAACAGAGGGAGAAAGGAGATGCATTGTTCTGCTGTTATGGATGATTTGCTTTTGGGCTATGGGCGTATGGGAAAATCAGCTTGGCGACATCTTTAAAAAAGACTTGCCAAGAGGTTATCTGGAGGGAGAGGCACAGTGTGCCAGCAGGAGGTGGAGCTCAGAATCCCAGAGCTGAAAGTTGGAATTTTAAGAGGCCACCCAGAAGGATAGACATATAGATCAATGGAATAGAATTGAGACCCCAGACATAAGCCCATACATCTACAGTTGTCTGATTTTCCACAAGGATGTCAAGAGCATTCAGTGGGGAAAGGATAGTGTTGGGACAACTGGATATCCACATGCAAAAGAAGGAAGTTGGACTCTGACTTTATACCGTGTACAAAAATGAACTCAAAATGGATCAAAGGCTTAAACATAAGAGCTAAAATTATAATAAAATCCTTAGATGAAAACATAAGGGTAAATATTCATGACCTTGGATTCTAATAATAAAAATGACAACAGCTATCATTTCTTGAGCTCAGTAGAGCCCAGGCACTTTCATCTGCATTATCACATTGAATTATCATAACCACCTTGGGACACAGGGAGTATTACTGTTTCCATTTTACAGACTGAGATTCAGAGAAGTTAAGTGACTTGCCCAAGGTCATACAGCTAGTAAGTGGTAGGGCCAGGATTCAAATGCTGTTCTGCTTGACTCAACAGCTCAAACACTTAGGCACAGTACTACACAGCCACCTTGAAGTCTGCAATTGCACACCTGGATTTCTTACTGGGGGAAGTCAGGCTGGACCCCTGAGGACAGTACTGCTGACTACCAGTGGATGAGCCCACCCCATTCACTGTAGTTCAGCCCCATGCCTTGCTCTCTCATCTCCTACTTTTGTACCATCTGCAGCTGGCCTAGGCCTTCCCATTTCTGCAGGAGTGGAACATCTGGTTAACCCTTTCCTTCTGTAGGGGATCTCAGGGGAGGGTATGAGTGAGTCAAGGGCTGCTCCTGGAGAGGTCTGGCAATGCTTTTACTCTTCATTAAATGTTTATGTGCATTATATACTTTATTATATGCAATCGGGTTTCTTATATGGTGCTCCAGTACATAAATGACTCCCTAGACACATTTGTGAGTTTTCATTGTTATAATATAAAGGCCAGCCAAGTTACAAGGCAGACATGTTTTAAGCTATTCATTTATTCCTGGTACAGTAACCAAATCCAGGGGAGATCTGGCTTTACACCCTCCACAGGATTGCTTGCTGGACAGCATCAGTTATTTCTATTGGTCAAAACGTTTCAGTTTTGAATTTGAGTAGTCAGGAAGATGGGAAAGGCCATGGGTAGAATATTACCCCCATTTTCAGTTTATTTTAGATTAACTTGTACCCTGTTGTTCTATGGGCTAGTTTATATAACCTAAATGTAGATCTTAGGAAGGCTAATATCTTTATATTGAGAAGATGATGAAGCCATGGGTATTAAGAAATATGACTTCATACATTCACTCATTCATTCATTTTTTTAAACTGACTTTTACTGAGCATTTCCTGTGTTCTCAGCAGACTGCTAGGCACTAAATGTGTAGATATGAATATAAGACATGGTGTTCATCTTCAAAGAACCCACCCTCTAGTGGGGCAACACGTAAATTTACAGTTTCAGTGTAGTGTGATAACTGCTATGAAAGAGATGTGGCCAGAGTATTAGGAGAAAACAGATTAGAGAGTGGTGCATGAAGGAAAAATGGCTAATGAATAGCCATTCATTAAAGTCAACACTTTTCTTCACAGAAAAGTATTTGCTTCAGAGAAGTAGGTGTTTAGCTGGCTGCAATAGAGATGGCCCCCTGGACACCCTGGGAACCCATGTATCAGAGATGGTGGATTGCTGAGGGCCGGGCAACCTACATGGAGAAGGGCTGATCTGCCTACTCTTCAGGTGCCCAGTACTGTTACATGAGCAAGAAAGAAACTTCTATGAGGTCTGAGCGATTATACATTTCAGAGTTTACATATTACAGCAGTTAGCCCATCCTCATCAATATAGTTATGAGGTCATGTCAGCTTTCATAATATCTTGATTCTGGCTCTTCCTCTCCATCAACTCTGCCACCATTAAGGTCCTCATTGCGGCCCTCCTGGACTACAGCAACAGCCTTCTACCTGCTTTTTCTCCCTTGCCTTCAGCTCGCCTTGCTGACTAACTGGAAGACTATTACGTTTTACCCAACATGTTGCAGAGAAACAATGCTTTAGGCCAGAGAACGAATACTGAAGAAAGGACTGCTTCAGTGGTAGGCACGCCTCAGATGCTCATCATGTGCAGGCAGCCTTCTCCTCTGCCTCTGTTCAAGGCAGTTTATAAAATAGCCCATGAGCTGGAACTCAGCCAGAATTGCTTAGCTTTTCTCTAATTTAGGGACCCAGAGAGACGTCATATAACATTTACTGTTGGACACTAGAGAAGCGAGTTTGAGAGTATGGATGGTTCAGGCGAATCCATTCCTATTACCAGAAGGAGAACTCAAGGTACATGGGCTCCTGATTTGGTGGGAGTAAGGGTCAGGGTAAGTGATATTTTCATTCCAGCTCAACTGCTTACTAGCTGTTGTGACATTGGACAGTTACCTGACCTCCCTCTGACTTCAGTTTCTTCAGCTGTAATATAGGAATAAAAACAAATTAATAAAAATTAAATTCAAAAACAAAATCAAAAATGAAAATTATAGAAACCTCAGAGAGTTGTGAGGATTACATGAGGTGATGCATGTAAAGCACATAGTAAGCTCTTAAATACTTATACAATTATTGCTTTTAATATTGTATAAAAAGAGTAGTTGTGTTATAATGATGATCTCTCTGATTTAAAAAATTATTTCCATATTGAATAGAAGTTTCTAATAGTGTTTTAGAAAAATAAAGTTACCGAGTAGCCAAAGACTTCCGTGGAGGGTACAGATTCTTCCTGGCTTGGAAATATAGCTTGCTCTGTTGCTGAAATGTATTTAAATCTATATCCCAATGACTTTCAGTTATTGCAGGTTCTTCCTCAGAGTTTGATCATGTTTAGAAATGCAGTATAGTTGTGTCACTTTCTTTCCAAGTTGAGGAACAAACACAAGCAAAAATGGAGAACAATTTTTAGGGAAAGCTCTTTAAGGCCATTTAGCTAAAGCTGTGACCAAAAGGAACACTGGAGTTTCTGGAGCTGTTTCAGGGTCAATACAAAGTGTTGTGTTTTGAGTCAGGTTCTCTCAGGGGACTCCTACCCTTGTATTTCTTGTCCTCTGAAGCATCTTCATTACCTGCGCTTTCTGTTACAAAGAAGTGATTTGTGGTTTCTTATGTGCCACTTAGATCTGAAAGGGAAGATTTCAGATTCTCTTACCTCACCTTTTCCAACAAGACAAGGGCAGATGGGCAAGGGCACAGAGCATAAGCTTCATTCCCCTCTGGATCTGGTTAAGGAAGATTGGAAATAGCCACTGTTTCATCGTTAAGTTTTCTACCTATTTTGAATTGAGGGTAAATAGATGCTGAGGCAAGTTTAGATAACGACAGTAACCACCAAATCTTCAAAATATGAATACAACTAGCTCCAAAGAAAGACTAGCATAGCCCAACTAGCACTCTCTAATACAAAGCCTTAGAACGGAAGTCAGAAAACTTTTCCTGTAAAGGGCTCGATAAGTATTTTAAGTTTTGTGGGCCATATTATCTCTGTCATGAATACTTAATTTCACTATTGTACAGGGACAGCCATAGGCTATACATAAACAAACAGGCAAAGTTGTGTTGTAATAAAACTTTATTTACAGAAACAGGCAGTGGGGCAGGATTTGGTCCAAGGGCTGTAGTTTGCTGACCTCCTATTTAGAGATGGATAAAACTCTAGGCTATGACAAGGAAGTGAACCTGGGACAGAACTTAGGCTCCTTCTGATCTCAAGGGTGATAGGTGAGGAACACTAGCATGACCCTTCATTGAAATCTGTAGGGCGATGAAGGCACAGTAAGAACAGAGTCTGTGGGTCCCTATCCCTTAGAAACTCTAAAGAGATGGGGTGGGGTGAGAGGAGGGGCATTCTTGCTAATCCACGCTGATTTATACTTTGGTAGGTCATCAAAAGGGTTCAACTCAAGGTGAGATAATGGAGCTACCATGACCTATTGACCTTGTTATGTCATCAAAAGAAACAACTTTTGACCAGAAAATGGTGGATTTCTTCCTAGCAATTTGCACATTACCCAGAAGCCTCTAGCTTATTGCAGTTATTAATAAAATTCCAAATATGTCAATAACAGTTTGCCAACACCATAGTGTGTGTGTGTGTGTGTGTGTGTGTGTGTGTGTGTGTGTGTGTGTGTGGTGTGTGTGTGTTTTAAGCAAGCACTTTGGCTAATTCCTCTCTTTATTCCCTTGGGACAAAATCATAGCTTTGTCAAAGGGAATGGGCTGGTGGGCAGCCCTTCGGCAAGTTTTGCCTGAACTTTTCCATTGTTGGTGTGCGTGCATTTGCACAAAGGAGAATATGATCCAGGGAAAGCAGCGCACACCAAGAGTGGGGACGACTGAAAAGGCATTTGATGTCTCATGTATTTAGAGGAAATTCAAAATACACACCTTTGCTCGTAGTTGCAGTGAGGAGAGGGGTCAACATTAGCTTAACAGTGTAATACACTGAGTCTTGTCTACTTTCTAGAGGGGGAAAAAACAAAACGTATTTAGCGGAGGCAGACCTTTATTTAATTAGCTCTGATGTGAAGATTTCTTGTCTTTTGCAGCTACACAGCTTTGAGAGAGTGCCTGGTACCTGAAGTCCAGCTCCTACTGGGACTAATTCCATCCAGACAACTCCAAGTATGTTCATTAGGCGCTGATTAGGTTTCACACAGGTGGGGAAAGTTAGGGGCACAGATAGAGAGGCGGTGCTGATTGTGTTAAGCATAAAACACCATCTGTTTCCCACGTAAGAAAAGCAACTGCATCCATGCTTCTTGAGGGATACCAGGCCACTGTTGAAGCTGTTGCTCCCTCCTTTACTTTCTTTCATTCTCCAGCTACATTTACAGGTCTCAAAACAAGTTGATAAGAATTATGAAAACACAAAACATCTGAAGGCTGTTGAAAAAGATGCTAAGTTCTTAACCATCACTTTTGGTTTTGCTGATCAGAGTGAATGGGAAATTTTTTTCCTAATGCAAGCATTGTACTTGGCATGAAAATAGAATACTACGTTGATTCCTTTTCAAGTGTAAGGAGTTTTTTTTCCCCAAGGCAAACAGCCTTCCCAGTTAGCCAGCTCTTCAAGGCACTTTAATATTGTTTTGTTTGGGACCAAAGAATGCAAATGAGCTGACATGCAGATTCCCCTTTTCTAAGAAAATAAACAGCCTGGAGACGCCTGGGGGAGGAGGGGCAGCAGTTGATGGAGTGAGCTGATGGGCACTTGAGTTCACCTGATAAGGGGTCCCTGCTACTTTGTTGCTTGCCCACACAGAGCCAGGGGCTCACAATGCTGCGCTCATTCCCGCCAGCTTCCCAGAGCAAACCACCGCACCACCTGGCCTTTCCCCATTCACCATTTCTCTTTCCTGCTGAAGAAAACTTTCCTGCCCAGCAGGTGGTACGGGGGGGGGGGACCCATAGTGCGGTGCAAAGCTTGTCCCCACTTCTGCTCTTCAATTCATGACCTCACTGGCAAAGGGTCCCATCTTTATTATTGTAAGAGCTCAGCAGAGCCAGCTGGAAGCCAATCAGCGTGACTCCCGCCCCCACCCCGGGCAAATGAGGGGAGCAGACAGCCTGGCCCTAGCGTCGTGGCCAGCAAGCCATTCTGAGGCTCCCCTGGTAAACCTCAGTTCTGTGGGTGCAGTGTGGGGTGTGCAGCCTGCGGCTGGATAGCGGGGGAGAGAGGAGAGCCTTGCTGATGCCTGCTCCCACTGGATTCTCTGGGGCAGCTTTGTTGTACTTCTGCGGGGGTAAGCCCCCAGCATGCTCTGAGGGCAGCTGCAGTGGGGGAAGGGATGCCTGTCACCACTCTTAGAAACAAAGGGCTGAGACTCCTTCACTATGGAGTCTGATGCTGGATAACTAAACCTCCCAGCCTCCTTTCGGCAGCACAGCGGTCCTGGCTACTTCTTATGGTGGTCACTTTATATACATATGTAGGGCATGGCCTCAGCAGGAATGCTTCCCAAATTGGAAATCAGTTTTCCAATAACATGACCCCTCAGTCTGCTCTTTGCCAATGATTAGTAATGTTATTCCTAACCTGGCACTCAAGGCCCTCCACCATCCAACACTCACTCGCTACACCTCTTACCTGATCTCTGAGGGATCCAGGTTTAGTTCTGTAACCCTTCTGAGCATACCCCCACCCTCGCGTTTGAACATATGTCATTTCTTCTGCCTGGAATGCCCACATTCTATTCTTCCTTCCATTAAGTTCCAGCCTATTCCTCAAAGGGCATTTAAGCCTTCTCCAAGTCTGTCAGACTATTTAGACCTCTTCCTCCTCTGAACACCTCTGGCATTGTCTGTTTGCCTTTGGGGCACTTAGCATATGCCTGCTGGGATTCTTTTTTTTTTTTTTTTGGTAACATTTAATTAAATTAATTAATTTATTTATTTTAACATTTTATTTGGAGTATAACTGCTTTACAATGGTGTGTCAGTTTCTGCTGTATAACAGAGTGAATCAGCTCTACGTATACATATATCCCCATATCCCCTCCCTCTTGCGTCTCCCTCCCACCCTCCCTATCCCACCCCTCTAGGTGGTCACAGAGCACCGAGCTGATCTCCCTGTGCTAT
>NC_041234.1:108326210-108343797 GCF_002837175.3 Physeter macrocephalus
ACTTACTTCACTCTGTATGACAGACTCTAGGTCCGTCCACCTCACTACAAATAACTCAATTTCGTTGCTTTTTCTGGCTGAGTAATATTCCATTGTATGTATGTGCCACATCTTGTTTTTTTAACATCTTTATTGGAGTATAATTGCTTTACAATGGTGTGTTAGTTTCTGCTGTATAACAAAGTGAATCAGTTATACATATACATATATCCCCATATCCCCTCCCTCTTGCGTCTCCCTCCCACCCTCCCTATCCCACCCCTCTAGGTGGTCACAGAGCACCGAGCTGATCTCCCTGTGCTATGCGGCTGCTTCCCACTAGCTATCTATTTTACGTTTGGGAGTGTATATATGTCCATGCCACTCTCTCACTTCGCCTGCTGGGATTCTTAATGTGTGTCTCTCATGATTTTATTTTGCCTCTACCAATAGATTGTTAGCTTTCTGGAGGCAGAGGCTTCTTCTTATCTCCCCTATAGAACTTAGCACAGTGCTAGGAAAATAGTAGGGACCCAGTAAATATCAATTCATTTGGCCACTTGTAGAGTCACAACCCTTGATAGCATGGATTAATGTTTGTTTGTCCTATATTGGGCCTTTTCCCTACCATAAAAAGGGACGAGATGGGAAGAGAAACTAAGGTTTGTGTGTGCAATGTATGGCTCACACACATACACACCTACCTCATTTATTCCTTTCGGTAATTTCATGAGGGTTGTTATCCCCATTGTATAGATAGAGAAAACTGAAGCTCAGAGAGAGAAATGATTTGCCTAGGTTTACACAGCTAGGAAGTTGCAGTGCTGTATTTGAATCCAGGTTGGTCTGATGCCAAAGCCAAAGATTTTTCTTCTATTATACCGACTCTCGTGTGCCAGGGCCCAGGTAGGAGATGGGGGTAGGAACTGAAGTCTAGAAAGAATAGATTTTATTTTTGATTATTCTTCAAATATGATTCAACAAGCATTTTCTGTTTAGGAAAGCATTTGGTACATACTGTATTGGATACTAGGAGGGATACAGAGAAGAATAAGATAAAATCCCTGACTTCTCAGAGCTCACCATCTCATAGAGGAAAAAATAACCTATTGAATCAACTTCTGATGAAAAGCCGGCTCTGAAATAGAGCTATAGGTTAATGAGGAAATGAGAGAAGGATAGATTTTGACTGAAATTGTTGAGGAAGTCATCTTGGAAAAGGTATAATTTTAGTTGTGTTTTAATGGAAATGTCAGATTTTTACAAGTAAACAGAGAGAGAAAGAACTTTCTAGATTAGGGGAAAGTTGGAGCAAAGAAACTAAGTTTGGAAGGGCCCTCGATGAATGTACGGGTAAGGATTCGCTCCGGAGCCCAGCACCACTGGCTGAGTAGTGTTGCGGTCACAAAATCCTGGTTGGAGAGATGCTGTCTTGTTCTCTTGTCCTACGTCTAGGGCACAGTCCATCTATAAATGAATAAGATTCTTTGTCTCAGTGATGATAGTACCTGAAGTCTTAAGCTCAAGCAGTGAAGAGCCCATCACAGTGGCCTATGAACCTCTCCTCTGACTCAATGAATTGTTGCAGGGTCATGATTTCATAGACACACTATATCCATATTTTTTTCTTCTTGATTGCCATATTGAATGATTATAGAGGGGAAATTCCTAATTAGAAGTAATTCAACAAGGCACATTAAAATTCCACAATCCATTTCCTTCAAAGTTGATGGGAAAGTTTCTTTGGGGAAAAATAGGCGTGTGCATGATTTTTAAACCACAGTAATTCTAACCATGAACAGAGGCCCCTGAGCAAAAGTCAACATTATGGACTGAATGTTTGTGTCTCTCCAAAATTTGTATACTGAAATCCCAGCCCCCCAATGCGATGGTATTAGGAGGTAGGGCCTTTGAGAGGTGATTAGATCATAAGAATGGAGCCCTCATGAATGGGATAAGTGCCCTTCTAAAAGAAACCCCAGAGAGCTGTCTTCCCACCTACATCATGTGAGGACACAGCAAGAAGACAGACATCTGTGAACCAGAAAGCAGGTTCTCACCAGACGCTGAATCTGCCAGCGCCTTGATCTTGGACTTCCCGGCCTCCAGTACTGTGAGAAATAAACTTCTGTTGTTTAAGCCACCCCATCTGTGGTATTCTGTTACAGCAGTCTGAACTGAGACAGTCAACATGAGGGGGGGAAAAAGATCTTGTTTGTCTAGGATAAGAAATTCTGATTGTTCTCTTAACTGCCTCTCTAGAGGCAATACGGTGTTCTAGAAAGAACACAGGCTTTGGAATCAGACAGACATGTTTTTAAATCCCAGCTCCGCAACTTAGTAGCTACATGATCTTGAACAAGTTACTTTACCTCTCTGATCTGCATTTCCTTCATCTGTAAAATAAGGATGATTAAGAGCCTCCTTGTTAGGCTGTTGTGAAGATTAAAACAGATAACGCACATACAAATACCTGGCTCAGTGCATGGCATACAGTAAGGCCTTGATATATAATACTGTTATTTTTATTATATTTAGTAAAATTTTTCTGCTTCCAGCACAGTTGCACCCCCGCATTTTGATTATAGTCCACATGAAGGGTAGGGACCATGCTTGCTTTGTCTAGCACCTCATAGCATTACTATTGTAGGTACTCAATAAATATTTATTGAATGAGTGGATGGAAAGAACAGCATCTAGCAAAGTGCATAATACCTAGCTGACACTTAGTAATTATCTGTTAAACTGACTTGCAACCAGCCCAATTGCATAAGGGACAGAGAAACAGAAAGACCGGAAAGCCCAAGAATCCTTAAGTTTCTGTCAGCCATCTTTTTCTCACCAGTCTTTGTAAATGGAAAGTTATGAGTTTCCCCTCTCTACCTTTTAGTGACCTGGTCTATCATCCTCTCCAAAATGGAAGTTAAACAAAAGGGTCCAAAGCTAACTCCTCAGCGGAGAAGCAAAACTGACCAGTCACAAGCGTTGCCCTTTTTAAGGCAATTGCTTGCTGCTGACCTCTTGAAAGGAGCATCTGCTGGGAGGTTGAGAGACTGAGGTGCTCATTGCTCGCACTAAGCTTGAAATATAGCTTTGGTCACATCCTGAGAGGCCTGAAATCTGCTTGGGATCCAACAGAGAGGAAAGGATAGTGTTTAATTCATTTGGGATGAAAATATAAATCTCTGCTTTAGAATTGCTCTTTCTTTTCATTTGGCCCTTCTACAGTTTGAAACCAAATCTTTAACAGTTGCTTTATGTTCACTATCAGCCAATATTTATATAAAAATGTCAGCCTTCCATAAGACTTAGATTTCTGTCTTCATTAAGCACATATTTACTGAGCACCCCGCCAGGCCCTGGGACTCTTCTAGGGACTCACACGAGTTTGCTTAATCAATCCCAAGAAAGTCTTTATTTGGCTAAATGGCATCACAGTCTTTGCATGCTAAATTTGATGCCAGGATTTTTAGAGATGCTTTCATCTTGTTTATGTCAGAGTGGGCAGCTGCCTCCATGGCTGCATTGGCAGGACAAGGAAAATAAGTCTAACCTAAAATATCCCTTTATTCATTCCCAGGCTAAAAATCTCTATCCTTAGTAGCACCAACAAAGTCAGTAGCAAAGGAGGGAGCATTATCATTTTTGTAGGGGGCCCCAGGTGACAAAAATTAAGTTTTATCATTTCTGTTAACATGGTGGCCCAGGTTCCCTGGTCTACTGTGGTACATAGAAGCTTGGCCTCTGAAGGGTTTCTGTGGAGGGCAAGAATGGCTGACGCCACCTGAGGCGGGTGGGCGCTGGAGGGTAGAATACTTGACTGAGCAACTGTGAAATAAGAGGGAATGGAAAAGATGCCCGAGGGTGGAGCCAGAGATGCGTACATGCTTCCACATGATCCTGTGAATGACCCTCTCTTGCAGGAAGTCAAAATGTAGTCTGAGTAACTGCAGGTTCAAATTCAATGAAACCCATACTTCGGGACCACTGCCTGCTCTTTTGTTTGAATTGAATGTTATTTTCTTTGTTTGTTTGCTTGTTTGTCTGTGACATAAGTACATTAGTGGTGCTCTCTTTACGGAGATCATCAGCATTATCCCCTAAACTTAAGTTCAGAGGTCAGGGTATCCTTTGTCCACAATAAAAACTCTGCCAAAGGTCTTCTCATATCTGGAAGAACTTCTCTCTCCGAGTTCTAGGGAGGGCATTTTCCTTCCTCTGAGATTCACTTGAACAAGCTGAGAAGTTGACAATGAGCATGAATTGTCCTCCATGACCCATATGTCCACCTTATCCTATCTTGAATGCCACAGCTCCAAATGTGTAAAGGGGTCAGGGTACCGTGTGACGAGAAGGAGAGAGAGAATTGGAGAGAAAGCCAGAACACGGGGAGTGGGAGATAGAGGGGGAGGAGGAGAGGGAGCCAAGGGAATGACGAGAGCTTTAAAGCTGTATTTTGTTTTATGCCAGGGGTTGTTAAAGGTCCAGATGATGTGGCAGTAAACAAAACAGAACAGACATAACCCTTGCTCTCGTGGAGTTTACAGTCCGGTGAGGGACGACAGACAATAAGCAAGATTGCTTGATTGAAAGATTGAAAAACATAGTGTTAAGTGTAATGGAGAAAAGTAAATTAGGCAAGAAGAATGACAAGCGTGAGACAGGGACTTGATCAGCAAAGAAGGCCTCACTGAGAAGGTGACGTCTGGGACACTTTCTCAGCTATTTCCTAATGCACAGTTCTTGGTCAGGGTGAATGCTGTCCACCATAAATGCTGTGGTGGCAGGAAATTGCAGGATATGAGGCGATGAGGCATGGTTCCCATGGAAACAGCAACTCCTCCAGTGGCAAGTGTTCTTAGAGGTCATCTCCTCCAGCCCCTGTATTTGAATGTGGTGGTCAGTGACTTGCCCAAGGACATAGGCAAGTGAGGAGCAAAGTTAAGAAAATAAATCACTTTTCTGATTCCTAATCCAGTGTCCTTTTTATGTTACCTAGGGGTAATAGGATACAGGTATTTCTTCTTAACCCCCTTCAGAAATAGAAAATGTGGATATTCCTCCCTAACTCAGTTATTCTCAGCCTTAAATGCGTATGAGAATCTCCTGGGAAGCTTGTTACAAATGAAGATACAAGGGCCAACTCCAGAGGATTCTGACACAAGATGGTTCATCGATCTCACTTTGAGAACCCCATCTCGACCATCGAGTAGAGAAGAAGACCCTTTTATCAGAGTTTTGTCTTTAGTCATTTTCATATCTCAGTTTCTCACTAAGGATAATTTTAAGTCACTCCATTTGTCCAGCAAGTCTTATCAGATTTTCTTGAAATTAGTCACCATTCTTCTCACCTGCATTCTCTTAGAATCTTCTGTTATGTTCATTAGTCATGTGAGCATTTGGATTAGAAATATCTACAGAATAGGTACTGTGGAAAAATATAGTGGATGTGAAGCTGAAAGATAGATTTGAAGGCAGATGATAGAGGAGCTTTAATGTCAGGCCAAGGAATTCAGGATTAAATCTATTGAACAGGCAGCCTTTGTGACTCTTCAAGAGAGACGTAATGTTATCAGATTTGTTTTCTCTGAGAAATAAGTCAGGCAAGACTGTGTAGGATAGATGGTGCTGGGCAACCAGTGGCGGTAGGATAATTTTAGGACATAAATTCAAGATTGCAGGCAAGAGTAGAAATGAGCTATGCCTTATGCGGATGAACATGGGCAGTGCAAGCTATTGGAGGGGTTAGAATCCACAGTACTTGACGACTGATTGGCTGTGCATGGTAAGAAAAGATAAAGGAGTCAAAATGACTTGAAACCTTCTAGGCTTGCAGTGCCTCGATCAGAGATAGGAACCACTGCGTGAAGAGCAAATTTGTTACAGGACGGGGTAATGGCTTCAATTTGGGCCATGTTAATCTTGACATGTCGGTATGATAAGCGCGTGGAGGTATCTGGTCAAGAGAGGGGTTAGGTTTTGCGATCTGGATGTGGCAGTGATCATTCACCAAAGTCTACTGAGCACTTACTGTGTTCCAGGCACTATTCCAGGTGCTTGGTGTACGTCAGTGAACAAACAGAAAAAAAAAAATCCCCTTCTTTTATGTAGCTGACATTCTAGCGGGGATGAGGTGTTGCGGGACATTAATAAACATAATTAAATTATCTCATAAGTCAGAACATGATAAGTGCTATGGAGAAACTAATTGAGATCAAGGGAATGCCTATGATAGCCCAGGAGGAGAGGGATACAAGGGGAGAGCGCAGAGTGAGAAGCAAAGAAGGCTAAGGGCAGACCCTTTGGGACATGAACATTAAGAGTTTGATGGAGAAACAGAAGTGATTAATTAGCAGAAGAGGTTAAAAGTGAAATAGGAAGACTGAGAGGAGTATAAGGGAATATAAGGGAGGAAGTTGTTTTCTATCGGAGGGTGAGTATCAAGTGGTAAATTACGCCAATGCAACCAAGGCAGAGACGAGGCCACTGAGATTGGAAACTATGAAGCCATCAGTGGAGCGGCAGAAGCCAACTCATAGGTGTGGCATTTACTTTATAACATGATAGGTGCTCGTAGGGGATTAAAGAAAGAATCGATGATAAAAAGGTAGAGATGATGAATGAAGGCAATTTCGTTTAAAGTTCATAAAATGAAAGGTAGAATTGGAATTGTATCTCTAGTTAGGAAGAAATAAAGTTATGGAGCATATTTTTGGTTGAGGGGGGGTTAGTAAGGAAGACTTGAGAGAGTCTGCTGGCTGAGAGGAAGGACCCAATGGGAAGGGAGAGTGGGATAATTTAAAAGAATGGGAAATTAACACATCAAAGTGGAATCAAAAGCATAAGAGGGATTTGTTTTTTTAAGCTGATAAAATTGTTGGGGTTAACTTTGGAAGAAAAAGCAATACATAACAGGAGACAAGGGAAAGAGGTTGGGTAAAGATATGGGAAGATTGTGCTGGGAAGGAATGGGAGCTGAATACATTTATATTTTGTAACTTG
Source organism: Physeter macrocephalus (assembly GCF_002837175.3). Taxonomy (NCBI): domain Eukaryota; kingdom Metazoa; phylum Chordata; class Mammalia; order Artiodactyla; family Physeteridae; genus Physeter; species Physeter macrocephalus. The sequence continues at coordinate 108,333,192 of NC_041234.1, forward strand.
ACGCTTGAAAAGCATGAAAAGGGTCCGAGAAAAACAATTGTGAGGGAACAAAGAAGAGGATTGGGCAGCAGGGTGCTGGGTCCAACTGGGGTTGTATATGTCAGTGTGTAATGGGGTCACTCAGCATGAGGGCTTGCATGTGTGTGTTCACTAGATCTTTATAGATGGGGAGGATTAAAACAATAGGTAGGAGTACACCCAGCATTGAGTTTAGCGCGTAGCTTCAGAAGACGAAATTAGGGATAGATTGTTCTTGAATTTGGACTAGGAATGGTTGATCCTGGTTTCCAGAATGGGTAGAAACAGAGGTGAAAGCTAGTGGTATTAGGAAAACAGAATAGGGAAGTTTCCGAGGAGTGGCAAGTCCTACGAGGTGGGAGAGTATGTTTAGTGAGTGCGGAGCAGAAGTCCCCTGTCGGAGGCTGAGGTAATAGGGAGAAATTTTAAGATTTAAGATTTCAGCGTTACAACCATTTCAGGTGATAACAAGGTCATGGTGTGGCCACTGAGTTGATTGCTAAAGGCGAAAGAAGATGAAGGTCAGTGGAACCAAGGAGGTCAAGGCCAGTGTCATGAGTAAGTCATCCACGCGGAGATTGAAGGTGTTCAAGAAGAGGGCATCCGTGGAAAGAAGACGGTAATCTGGGTTCCAAAACGTTCAGTGAATGCAGCGTAGTGCTTGAGATCTAGAGATGACTGTGAAGAGTGTTTATCAGTCAGATGATGACGACTTCAAAAAAGGAGGAGTTATTGAGGCAGGGAAGTCTAGGAAATACAGTGAGGGTTCTGGAAACTCCTACCGGTCTTCTTTACGCCAGGATATATGGAGTGTGGATGAATGAAGAAACTCTAGAGCTTTGCTAATTCAAGTGTGGCGTGTGGACCAGCAGCATCCAGAATCACCTGGGAGCTCGTTAGATATGTAGAATCTCCAGTCCTACCCCTGATCTACTGAATCAGAATCTGTGTTTTATCAAGCTCTTCAGGTGACTCATATACATATTAAAATTCAGGAAGCGCTGAAGGAAGTGTCATTATCAGAGGAAAGCTAAAGTTTAGTGGAGTAAAAGAAACTTCTCAAAAGATTTATTAACAAGGCCTAGGGGTGGGTGTAGTTGACCCAAGTGGAGAACTAACCAGTTATAATTGGAACTAAGATGTGAACTTAAACTGCTAAGAGTTCCCACCACAGGTGGGGTGGACCCAGGCAGATTATCGCTGTCCTGGGTTAGCTTCAGGTGGTGGAGGGAACTGGGCTGGCTGTGGCTGCTCAGGCAATTGGTGAACATTCCTCGAACCTTTAGTGCTCATTGTACGAAGCTGGGGTTGTGCCTGAGGTCTGGTGGAGTGGTTTATAATAATGAGGCTCCTTGCTATGGAATGGAATCGATATTGAAAGGCAATGTGAGCATGTCTTGTTAGTTGAGGGACTAGATTAATTCCTTAATGAAGTGATCTGTTTTGAGACCATAGGACACAAGTGTGCAATGATAGTGCCAGCCAAGTTCTTTACAGAATTTTTGCCCCGGCAATTTTGAGATGAGCCTGGGAAGAAGTTGAAGATGTCAACAAATGCCAGAGGACAAAGGTACCTTCAGCTAAAAACTTGTTAGAGTTGCCTTTACCTTTTCAAAGCTTTGTTTACTGCTTTTTATCTTTCTGTATTTACTTTACCAGCCTCATCATTTCCCCGTCCAAATAAGAGGTGAATATTAATCTAGGCAGTATTGATTAAAATACCCTAAAAACGTAAAGCCTTAAAAGTTAAACATATACCGGCTGAACATATGTGCAGGTAATAGTATCAATATTGAAAGCCCCTGCTGTGAGAAGCCATTGCAAAGCATTTTCAGCAGACTTACTTCTGGGATCACTAATGATTAATTAGTGTGTATCGTAATGTAAAGCAAATGTCACCCTAGCTACCTGGGGTTGCTGTCATTTGAGAGTGGAGTGATTGCCTGTTCATTACCCACAGTAAAATGAAAACTGCCTGCCATCTTGTGGAAGATGGTGGGTATGTCACACCCAGAGAAAAAAAAAAAAGCAAGTAAGTCTCTAGACTTGCATGTTCTCTTGGGGGTTTTCGTGGATGCATTGTTTCCTGTAGAGAAGTATAGTAAGGATTAAAATGGAAATGATCACATCTCAATTAAAAATTGCACAATTACATTTCCTTTCTCATCACATATTTTGAAACCATGGCATTTAGCCTGAAGAGAAAACTGATAGTGTCTCGCCACTGGGTGGTTGCGTCTTGAAGAATTGTGTGTCGGCTCGACGTGTTCAGTTGATTGGCTAGCCGCAAGAGCAGTTGTAGCTGAATGAGTATTCCAGATCGCTAGCTCAGAAGCAGAGTACAGACTATGAAAGAGTGAACTGAAAGCCAAGCCAGCAGTTCATGGATTTTTCGATTGAAGCAGAATTGTTGGAGCACGCAGGAATATAACCTGCTCCTCGGGGGCCTTCACACCGTTCTGCCCAGGGCAGCCCTCAGCTCAGCTGATTACTGTAACTCGCTCAATCCCAGGAAAATGTGTGTCCTGGGGAACAAATAGTTATTCCCTAACTCCAACCACACTTGAGAAAATAATTGAATCAGTAAAGGGCTGCTTGGAGGAGACGGGTGGGTAGAGCAGTGGGAGGAATTGGTGTTTGGAAGGAACAGCAAAATAAGGCTGTGCACAAGTTCCTTAACAGGTGGTTTTGGTCATTTTGAGGTGGGAGGGTGTTAAGTGGCTCTTTCATTAAACTGACTGGTCAATTTAGTCAAAATGGTCAATTTGGTAAACCTGTATAGATTCAGTCAGAGTCTTTTTCATGGGCACTTTGGCAACCTGGATTCCATCCAGTCTTATATGTCCAGTTCTTAGGCCTTAGTAGTGCATTTTATCGCTCTATCTATGTATCTATCGTCTATTGACTTTAAATATCAAATTGGACTTCTGGTTTTCAAGTACATATATGTATTCCTGACTTTCTTATAGTAGCGTAGGAGCTGATCTTAGTGACATCAAATTTTATTTTTAAAACATGGAAGGAGATGACATATTAAAAATAATACATATCTGTTGATGCATAACTTAGGACAGTTTTGACAAGAACTTTAAATTATTTTTGCTACTTTGCAACCTGTGTTTTAATTGAAGGACATCCATGCAAGCATTCTACAACAAATTATAGAGTCATCAAAAATAATAGAATGCTCTCGAACATTTATTATTAAGGAACCAGGTTATATATGAGCATGTAGTCAAAACTTGTATTTCTCCAATGGTTGGACATTTGGAAGAGTAACTCTACAATTTGCTACATACTGCTATTTCGTATAGCACCTAGTTACTGAGTAAACGATTGTGAAAGTGTTCAGTTAGTTTTGAATCACCCTGTATTGTCACAGTTGCACCATCAGAATTGAAAGGAATAAAAGATACTACATTCAATCAGAAAATATATCATTTGGTGACCTTATTTTTAATCCAATTTCTTTACTTCTTAGAATTTCACAATGTGCCTCCCTCCTTATAAATTCTGATTTGAGCCTTTTTTTTTTTTTTTTTTTTTTTTTTTTTGGCGGTACGCGAGCCTCTCACTGGGGCACGAACCCGTGTCCCCTGCCTCGGCAGGCGGACTCTCAACCACTGCGCCACCAGGGAAGCCCCTGATTTGAGCATTTTTATACCTATTAGTTAACTAGAAATAGGAACTATATCTCCCAGGAACCTCAGTAGCATTTTGACCCAGTAATAGCCCGTGGTAAAGAAAACAGTTCAAGTATCTTGTAGTGGTGTCATTCTCTCATTGGATGTGTGGTACAAAAGTACATTTTTCGATAGAAAGCATGAAACGTGATTTGTGGGTTGAAACCAAACTAATGGGGAAAAATTCTCATTTTCAACTGTGCTCTTGACAAGGTATGAGTTTTAAATATACATTCTTTTAAAATATGAATGTAGCTATGTATTTTACCTATAAGAATAAATGTCAACCATGAGCATTTCAATTTTCAAAGGTACTTAGAATTTAGTAAAGAGCTAGAATTTTGGAAACCAAAATAAGAATTCATGCTTTCCAGCTGAGATAAAGCTTTCTGATGAGTGGAATATATTATAGGTCCAAAAAGTGCAGTGGTGAGAATAAATAAAATAATTTGCTTCCCAACTGCTGAAATCACGTAATACTCCTCAGTTTGATTGTTAACAAACTGCTGTCAAGATTGTTCTAGGACCATTCAAACTGTGAGTTTTAGCTTTCTCTCCCTCAGCATCAGATGATACACATCATTTAATGAAAGCAAGTTCATTAAATGTTTTACTCTTTATCATTTCTGGCTCCTGGTGATGGACAGAACTGTATTATAATAGGAAGTGAAAGTTATTGGTACAAAACCATTTTTTTTTTTTTGCACTCATTGGGAAAGACCGGGTAGCTCATTTATGGTTATGCTACCCCGGGGCACAGCTATTATACTTTTAACTAATGGAAATACTCTATTAGATCTGAAACCATTATGCATTTTATTTGTTTATTAAAATGGTATTTTAAACTATATGTTTGTCACAGAAGATTATATACCAAACAGGAGAGCTGCAAAAAATAGCCTCTTTCTATAGTGAAGGATTAGAAATGATAACGAATCCATCTGCAATTTAAATTTCTTCTTCTATAGGTATTATCTCAGGTCCTCTTTGTGTGTTTCCTCCTGTTTTTCTTTGTGTTAGCTATGGCTTGTGCAATATGAAGACTCTGCCCTGCCTATGGCCCCCCAGTTGAGGCAGCCTTCATGACATCAGTGTCATCTTGTTCCTCCTCCTGATGTGCCTTTGTTTGATATGCGGTTTCATTTGGTGTCATTGTTTAGCTTAAGCAGTTGGCACTTGGGAAAGTCAATTCATCAAATCAGGACTGACTGGGAAAAATATCACTTGCTAACACAGACGGCCCTATGTTTGGTTACTCAAAAATTGAACATGGATTTCAGTCCTGATTAGAAAGAAAATCTTTGGTGGTCACACAGCTGCCAAGGTAAGGGGAGGTGCAGAGAATGGTTGGAGAGGCTTAGATGGGAAAAATCTTCAAACAGGAATGACTTCAGGTGTCTAATATTTGTAGTCTTTAAAAAGGGGCATTTGAGAAGTGACAAAAGAGCTTGATACCTTATGGGGAGCGAGGACGCTGATTATACAAGGTCCCTGACTATATAAGTAGTGAAAAATTGATTCCATCGGTTGCGTATTTTGAATTTGTGACAACAAAGAAGAGATCTAGCTGTTCTCCACCCCCAGCCCTGAGGTGACTAAAAGGAGTGGTTGTAGACACAGCCTTTTTACCCCAGTGTTTAGTCTCTCAGATTCATGCTGATGGTCACAGCTCAGGACAGGGATGTAATTACATCTATCAGACACCGGCATACTTTTTGATTTATTTTGTTTTCATTTGTTTGTTCATTTTGTCAGTTCAGACAAAAATGTAGGCAACTCAGTAGAAAAAAATACCAGTTAAACTAGTCATTTGGCTGGTTCCTTCCCTCCATTTACTGACCAGTTCTACCAAACCAACTGCTTCGGTGGCACTGTATAAAGTCTGTGTCCCAGGGAGCAAACACAAGACGAATTGGAACTTGAGTTGTGTATTTGCTGACAACAAATGTTGACAACATGACTCAGTTGGGAGGGACGCTGAGGTTGATTTAGGTTCAGTTGTTCATTCACTCATCCACGATGTTTCTTGAGCATCTACTATGTGGCAGTTCACTCTGCTGATGATGAACAAGATAGATCAGTTCCTTGGTTACAGAGACATTAAAGAGGCAGATTATAATACAGTGTGATAAAAAATGTGTAACTCTCTCTTTCACTTTGTGAAAACCTCCTTCCCTTCTTTAACCCCTATTTTCTCAGTCAGGATGGTTAGTGCCTGCTTCCTACACTCTCTCCCATCAGGTGATGCTTTGAAATTCTAAAATGTTCTAACACTAACACTTCTGTGCTATGTGTCAGCATTTCACATCAACTTGAAACTGCCACTGAGTCTGGAAGCACACATGAAGGATTTCTCTGTGATTAGTTCCACAAAGGAACTCAATTGTGCTGCAGCCCAGCACCTGTCCTCTTGCCTGTGAAGTGCAAAAGGACATGTAATGGGCAGGATTTCTAGCCGTAGCTGTGGTTGGGTTAGTTCTTACTCTTCTCTTACATCTGCACGGTGCATGCAGATCTCCTAGCCACCATCGCACCCTTAAACACAGCTTGAGACACCGTAACAATCGTTGCTACTTCGGAAGCCACCAAATATACGTGCCTTAGTTTGTGTTGGAGGGTCAGCTCCAGGAGTAGTGTGACAAAGCAAAGACCTCCTCAATTTAGTCAGTCAAAACAGAAAGCATTGGCTTTGCCAATCCTAAGAAGTAAATTGTCAGTAAGGTCACCTTTTTTTAAAATTTTTTAAATTTAATTTTATTAATTTTTTTATACAGCAGGTTCTTAGTAGTTATCCATTTTATACATATATGTGTATATGTGTCAGTCCAATCCCCCAATTCATCACACCCCCAGCCCCCCTCCACCACTTTCCGCCCTTGGTGTCCATACATTCGTTCTCTACATCTGTGTCTCAATTTCTGCCCTACAAACCAGTTCATCATAACCATTGTTCTAGGTTCCACATACATGCGTTAATATATGATACTTGTTTTTCTCTTTCTGACTTACTTCACTCTGTATGACAGTCTCTAGATCCATCCATGTCTCTACAAATGACCCAATTTCTTTCCTTTTTATGGCTGAGTAATATTCCATTGTATATACGTACCGCATCCTTACCTATTCGTCTGTTGATGGGCATTTAGGTTGCTTCCATGTCCTGGCTATTGTAAATAGTGCTGCAGTGAACATTGGGTGCATGTGTCTTTTTGAATTATGGTTTTCTCTGGGTATATGCCCAGTAGTGGGATTGCTGGGTCATTATGTAATTCTATTTTTAGTTTTTTAAGGAACCTCCACACTGTTCTCCATAGTGACTGTATCAGTTAACATTCCCACCAACAGTGCAAGAGGGTTCCCTTTTCTCCACACCCTCTCCAGCATTTGTTGTTTGTAGATTTCCTGATGATGCCCATTCTAACTGGTGTGAGGTGATACCTCATTGTAGTTTTGATTTGCATTTCTCTAATAATTAGTGATGTTGAGCAGCTTTTCATGTGCTTCTTGGCCATCTGTATGTCTTCTTTGGAGAAATGTCTATTTAGGTCTTCTGCCCATTTTTGGATTGGGTTGTTTGTTTCTTTAATATTGAGCTGCATGAGCTATGTATATACTTTGGAGATTAATCCTTTGTCAGTTGCTCCGTTTGCAAATATTTTCTCCCATTCTAAGGGTTGCCTTTTCGTCTTGTTTATGGTTTCCTTTGCTGTACAAAAGCTTAAAGAGTGTTCTTCCTATGTTTTCCTCTAAGAGTTTTATAGTGTCCGGTCTTCCATTTAGGTCTCTAATCCATTTTGAGTTTATTTTTATGTATGGTGTTAGGGAGTGTTCAAATTTCATTCGTTTACATGTAGCTGTCCAGTTTACCCAGCACCACTTACTAAAGAGGCTGTCTTTTCTCCATTGAACATCCTTGCCTCCTTTGTCATAGATTAGTTGACGATAGGTGCATGGGTTTATCTCTGGGCTTTCTATCCTGTTCCATTGATCTATATTTCTGTGTTTGTGCCAGTACCATATTGTCTTGGTTACTGTAGCTTTGTAGTATAGTCTGAAGTCAGGGAGTCTGATTCCTCCAGCTCCGTTTTTTTTTCCCTCAAGACTGCTTTGGCTATTTGGGGTCTTCTGTGTCTCCATACAAATTTAAAATTTTTTGTTCTAGTTATGGAAAAAATGCCACTGGTAATTTGATAAGGATTTCACTGAATCTGTAGATTGCTTTGGGTAGTTTAGTCATTTTCACAATATTGATTCTTCCAATCCAAGAACATGGTATATCTCTCCATCTGTTTGTATCATCTTTAATTTCTTTCATCAGCGTCTTATAGTTTTCTGCATACGGGTCTTTTGCCTCCCTAGGTAGGTTTATTCCTAGGTATTTTATTCTTTTTGTTGCAATGGTAAATGGGATTGTTTGTTTCCTTAATTTCTCTTTCTGATCTTTTGTTGCTAGTGTATAGGAATGCAAGAGATTTCTGTGCATTAATTTTTTATCCTGCAACTTTACCAAATTCATTGATTAGCTCCAGTAGTTTTCTGGTGGTGTCTTTAGGATTCTCTATGTATAGTATCGTGTCATCTGCAAACAGTGACAGTTTTACTTCTTCTTTTCCAATTTGTATTCCTTTTATTTATTTTTCTACTCTGATTGCCGTGGCTAGGACTTCCAAAACCATCTTGAATAATAGTGTTGAGAGTGGACATCCTTGTCTTGTTCCCAATCTTAGAGGAAATGCTTTCAGTTTTTCACCATTGAGAATGATGTTTGCTGTGGGTTTATCATGTATGGCCTTTATTATATTGAGGTAGGTTCCCTCTATGCCCACTTTCTGGAGAGTTTTTATTATAAATGGGTGTTGAATTTTGCGAAAACCTCTTTCTGCATCTACTGAGATGATCATATGGTTTTACTGCTTCAATTTGTTAATATGGTGTATCACGTTGATTGATCTGTGTATAGTGAAGAATCCTTGCATCCCTGGGATAAATCCCACTTGATCATGGTGTATGATCCTTTTAATGTGTTGTTGGATTCTGTTTGCTAGTATTTTTTTGAGGATTTTTACATCTATATTCATCAGTGATATTGGTCTGTAATTTTCTTTTTTTGTAGGGTCTTTGTCTGGTTTTGGTATCAGGGTGATGGTGGCCTCATAGAGTGAGTTTGCGAGTGTTCCTTCCTCTGCAATTTTTTGGACGAGTTTGAGAAGGATGGGTGTTAGCGCTTCTCTAAATGTTTGATACCCAGGATGTGATCTGTCCTGGAGAATGTTCCGAGTGCACTTGAGAAGAAAGTGTAATCTGCTGTTTTTGGATGGAATGTCCTATAAATATCAATTAAATCTATCTGTTCTATTGTGTCATTTAAAGCTTGTGTTTCCTTCTTAATTTTCCGTCTGGATGATCCATCCATTGGTGTAAGTGAGGTGGTAAAGTCTCCCACTAATATCGTGTTACTGTCGATTTCCTCGTGTATAGCTGTTAGCAGTTGCCTTATGTATTGAGGTGCTCCTATGTTGGGTTCCTTTTTCATTTCTTCCTTTACTGATTTGAATCCTCTTCCTCTTTTTCTCCATGGGTCTGGCTAAATGTTTATCAATTTTGTTTATCTTCTCAGAGAACCAGCTTTTAGTTTATAGCTGTTAGCAGTTGCCTTATGTATTGAGGTGCTCCTATGTTGGGTGCATATATATTTATATTTTTATAGCTTCTTCTTGGATTGATCCCTTGATCATTACATTATGTAGTGTCCTTCCTTGTCTCTTGTAACATTCTTTTTTTTTTTTTTTTTTTTTGCGGTACGCGGGCCTCTCACCGTTGTGGCCTCTCCCGTTGTGGAGCGCCGGCTCCGGACGCGCAGGCTCAGTGGCCTTGGCTCATGGGCCTAGCCGCTCCGTGGCATGTGGGATCCTCCCGGACCGGGGCACGAACCCGTGTCCCCTGTATTGGCAGGTGGACTCTCAACCACTGCGCCACCAGGGAAGCCCCTCTTGTAACATTCTTTATTTTAGTCTATTTTATCTGATATGAGTATTGCTACTCCAGCTTTCTTTTGATTTCCATTTGCATGGACTATCTTTTCCATCCGCTCATTTTCAGTCTGTATGCTTCCCTAGGTCTGAAGTGCATCTCTTGTAGACAGCATATATCTGGGTCTTGTTTTTGTATCCTTTCAGTGAGCCTGTGTCTTTTGGTTGGAGCATTTAATCCATTCGCGTTTAAGGTGATTATTGATATGTATGTTCCTACTACCATATTCTTAATTGTTTTGGGTCTGTTTTTGTAGATCCTCTTCTTCTCTTGTGTTTCCCACTTAGAGAAGTCCCTTTAGCATTTGTTGTAGAGCTGGTTTGGTGGTGCTGAATTCTCTTAGCTTTTGCTTGTCTGTAAAGCTTTTGATTTCTCTGTCGAATCTGAATGAGATCCTTGCCACTGAGAAATTAGCTGTTAACCTTATGGGAGTCTCCTTGTATGTTACTTGTCGTTTTTCCCTTGCTGCTTTCAGTAATTTTTCTTTGTCTTTAATTTTTGTCAATTTGATTACTGTGTGTCTCGGCGTGTTTCTCCTTGGGTTTATCCTGCCTGGGACTCTGCGCTTCCTCGACTCGGGTGGCTATTTCCTTTCCCATGTTAGGGAAGGTTTCGACTGTAATCTCTTCAGATATTTTCTTGGGTCCTTTCTCTCTCTCTTCTCCTTCTGGGACCCGTATAATGCGAATGTTGTTGCATTTAATGTTGTCCCAGAGAGCTCTTAGGCTGTCTTCATTTCTTTTAATTTCTTTTTCTTTATTCCGTTCCACAGCAGTGAATTCCACCATTCTGTGTTCCAGGTCACTTATCAATTCTTCTGCCTCAGTTATTGTGCTATTGATTCCTTCTAGTGTATTTTTCATTTCAGTTATTGT
>NC_041234.1:108343992-108381110 GCF_002837175.3 Physeter macrocephalus
TTTTCTGGAAGGTTGCCTCTCTCCACTTCATTTAGTTGTTTTTCTGGGGTTTTATCTTGTTCCTTCATCTGGTACATAGCCCTCTGCCTTTTCATCTTGTCTATCTTTCTGTAAATGTGGTTTTTGTTCCACAGGCTGCAGGATTGTGGTTCTTCTAGCTTCTGCTGTCTGCCTTCTGGTGGATGAGGCTATCTAAGAGGCTTGAGGAAGTTTCCTGATGGGAGGGACTGGTGGTGGGTAGAGCTGGGTGTTGCTCTGGTGGGCAGAACTCAGTAAAACTTTAATCCACTTGTCTGTGGGGCTGGGTTCTCTCCCTGTTGGTTGTTTGGCCTGAAGCGACCCAACACTGGAGCCTACCCGAGCTCTTTGGTGGGGCTACTGGCAGATTCTGGGAGGGCTCACGCCAAGGAGTACTTCCCAGAACTTCTGCTGCCAGTTTCCTTTTTGTCACGGTGAGACACAGCCACTCCCCGCCTCTGCAGGAAACCCTGCAACACTAGCAGGTAGGTCTGATTCACTCTCCTGTGGGGTCACTGCTCCTTCCTCTGGGTCCTGATGTGCACAGTACTTTGTGTGTGCCCTCCAAGAGTGGAGTCTCTGTTTCCCCCAGACCTGTCGACGTCCTGTAATCAAATCCCTCTAACCTTCAATGTCTGATTCTCTAGGAATTCCTCCTCCCATTGCTGGACCCCAGGTTAGGATGCCTGATGTGGAGCTCAGAACCTTCACTCCAGTGGTAGACTTCTGTGGTATAAGTGTTCTCCAGTTTGTGAGTCACCCACGCAGCAGTTATGGGATTTGATTTTTGATTTTATTGTGATTGCGCCCCTCCTACCGTCTCATTGTGGCTTCTCCTTTGTCTTTGGATGTGGGGTATCTTTTTTGGTGAGTTCCAGTGTCTTCCTGTTGATGATTATTCAGCAGTTAGTTGTGATTCCGGTGCTCTCGCAAGAGGGAGTGAGAGCACGTCCTTCTACTCTGCCATCTTGAACCAAATCACCTCAATAAGATCATCTTGAAAAGAGAAATTGCTCCCTATATTTTCGTATTTCTGTACTCTCATTCAACACACATATAGTCTCTCCCTCTCTCTGTGTCTCTGTCTCTGTCTCTGTCTCTCTCTCTCTCACACACACACAAACACACACACACACACACACACACACACACACACACACACACACACACTTCCCTTTTAGGACTGAAACCTTCCTGACTTGTCCCTCAGTAATCTCTTCCTCCAACCCATTTATTGTCCAGATCATATTGTTCTCCATAGTGGCTGCATCAATTTACATTCCCACCAACAGTGCAGAGGGTTCCCATTTCTCCACACTCTCTCTAGCATTTATTGTTTGTAGATTTTCTGTTGATGGCATTCTGACTGGTGTGAGGTGATACCTCACTGTAGTTTTGATTTGCATTTCTCTACTAACTAGTGATGTTGAACATCTTTTCATGTGTTTGTTGGCCATCTGTATGTCTTCTTTGGAGAAATGTCTATTCAGGTCTTCACCCCATTTTTTGATTGGGTTGTTTGTTTTTTTGTTATTGAGCTGCATGAGCCATTTAGGTCTTTAATCCATTTTGAGTTTATTTTTGTGTATGGTGTTAGGGAGTGTTCTAATTTCATTCTTTTACATGTAGCTGTCCAGTTTTCCCAGCACCACTTATTGAAGAGGCTGTCTTTTCTCCATTGTATATTCTTGCCTCCTTGATCAAAAATAAGGTGACCATATGTGTGTGGGTTTACCTCTGGGCTTTCTATCCTGTTCCATTGATCTACATTTCTCTTTTTCTGCCAGTACCATACTGTCTTGATTACTGTAGCTTTGTAGTATAATCTGAAGTCCAGGAGCCTGATTCCTCCAGCTCCGTTTTTCTTTCTCAAGATTGCTTTGGCTATTCGGGGTCTTTTGTGTTTCCATACAAATCGTGAAATTTTTTGTTCTAGTCCTGTGAAAAATGCCATTGGTAATTTGATAGGGATTGCACTGAATGTGTAGATTGCTTTGGGTAGTACATTCATTTTCACAATGTTGATTCTTCCAATCCAAAAAACATGGTATATCTCTTCATCTGTTTTTATCATCTTTGATTTCTTTCACCAGTGTCTTATAGTTTTCTGCATACAGGTCTTTTGCCTCTTTAGGTATGTTTATTCCTAGGTATTTTATTCTTTTTGTTACAATGGTAGCATTCCTGTTTCTATTCTTAACCTTACATAGTCTATTTTATACACAGCTCCCAGAGAAATTCTTTTAAAACATGAGATAGATTATGTTGCTCAGAATTTGCTATTGTCTTACCATTGTCCTTAGACATAAATTATTTACTGTGACCTCCAGGGCTCTATGTAATCTGCCCAGTGCCTAGTCTTCAATCCCATTTTCTATGGTTTTCCTCTGTGTTCGCTAAGCTCCAGCCACGCTGGTCTTCTTTTTGATTCTCAAACATGCCAAGCTCGTTCCGAACTCAGGGCCTTTGTATTGGTTATTCTGCTGTCTATCTGTCTGAAACTAACTGTCCACAGACTTTCTCATGTCTTGCTTCCTCACTTCACTCTGCTCTCAGCTCAAATGAACTTCTGCATAGATCTTCACATGACTAGATCCTTCTCATCATAGGGGTCTCAGCTCAAGAATCATCTCCTCAGAAAAGCCTGCTTTGAATGCCCTATCTATATTAACTTTACAAATATTAAAAGTAAATTAGTTGTTTTTGTGTTACTATTTTATTATCATTACATCACTTATAACTGAAATTCTCTTGCTTATTTACTCCTTATTTATTGTCTTTGCAACCCCTCTTCTAGAATTTGCTTTCCGTGAAGACAGAGACTCTCAACCTTGTTAATTACTGTATTTCTAGCATTTAGAACAGTTTCTCATGCATAGTACATGTAGGTGTGCAATCAGTATTACTGAATGAATGAATGAATGCTATGTAGGAGGTACTGTCACATATAGAATTGATGAAGAAAGGAAATTAAGTTAATAAATGATGTGAATAATGCATATGGATATGTTTTTATATCAAGATGAGACTTTCCTTCTGTATTAGGGAAATGTACCAGGAATAGCCAGAGGAAAAGTGCGGTTGAAACTCACCACTGATAAAAGTCTTCAAAACTTCACTGCTATGGCATGCCAAAAGCCTTGAGCATTCCACCCACCTTGACTGAAATCCTCCCTAAGGAGTGATAAGTTTCCTAGGGAGATTCCCCCAGTACGCTCTTTCATACCTCATCTTCCAAGTTCTAAAGAGAGACATGGCCAGCTTGAAGATATTGGGCAATCGTGTACTATGAGACTAAGCACCACATTTGCTACTCTTTTGTCATAATTCCGTATCACCACCACCATGACCCAAGGAGAAGGGGGACTGCAGTGGATTTTGTGATGTGCCACCCAAACTCCCCATTTAGTACTGAGGCATTCGTCCCCTAGGCTTCTAGGAATGTTGGCTGCTAATGACTCATAGCTGAGTCCCTCTCCAGGCTCTGGCCTCATCTGAAGGGAACCACCTTATCCAGCATTACCCCCTCCCTCTCCTCTGGAGAGCAGCCCATATCTAGTGACTGGCTGATGTAGGACTATAGGGATTAGTCCTCTTGCCTCAGTTCAGGACAGCTCTGAAGGGCCATTCCAACTGCATAACCCCCTGAAGGATTGGCTGAAACCTCTATTGTAACCGTATGGTAGTTTAAATCCTTCCTGTGTCCAGTCCTGCTTCTCTAATTCTCCTAGAGGTGTTATTTCTGAGAGAACTTTCCTCCAGAACTCATTTATACAGATATCCATCTCAGAGTATATTTCCCAAGGAATTTGACTTAAGAGTGGGTTCTAGGAAGAAAACTCGAACATTTCAGATTTTGGAAATGGATTACCCACCAGCAAGCACAGAATGAGAACCATTTCGCTGGTGGTAGGTGGAATACCAACAGTTTTTGGCATTTCATAGCTGTGAAAATGTTTAGACTTTTATCAGTGCTGAGCTGGGATGTAATACCAGAGGAAGTGAACACCCTGGCAGGAGCAAATCTTGTGCATTTGAGTGTTTGAGTGAAGTATTAATTATAAAGGACTATGGAATTGGATGGCTTTTTTCTGGATGTTATTGATGCCTTTGACACAGACAGTGAAAAGCTAGTGAGGACTAGTAGCTGATTTAAGGTGGAGTGTGAACACCAAATATCCTTGGCAACATATAAAGAGACACTCATCTCTTTCAGCTGCGAGGCAGAAAAAGCTGAGGATCAAGCCCAGGACTTCATTATAAGGATCTCAGATCTCCAGACAAGGTTGAAGTCTCAACCCTAGTATATCAGCTATGCCAAGGCCAGGGTACCCTTGGGAAGAAGTGGGACTCTGAGGCGTGGAATAAGGGCACCTGGGTCAGTGCACTCTACATTCTTACCTTCCAAGATTCCCCCAAGCTCTCTATGCCTGTAGAAGTGGGCTCTTCCTCCTTGATAAAGTCTGGTGCTCTCCCCTTGCTGGAGTATGTTACAGATATTTCTGCCTTGCAAGAAAACCTGTACTCCACTCTCAGAATCTACCCCTAACCCCACTTCTGGCCACCAGATCCGTGACTAAAATTAATACCTTACCCAGTTGGGGAAGTTCTGGGCCTCTTAAGAGAGAAAAGGGACTGTATACCAAAGGAGCTGTAGGACCTAGGCAACATGTATTAACAGGAGCCAGGGCGGTATATGTGGGGCTGGATCCTAAGTGTCCTGGATCAAGAGGAACAAAACATAAAGTTGAATAAATGAGAGTTTGTTGCTGTTACTCAAGACCCTGGGAGATAGTGCTAACATACTGCTAGGATGACTCATGACTCTTTGAAGCTTGGTAAAAGTGATCATCCACACAGAGTGGAACAAACGTGCCAGAAATTGCATGGAAGATGGTAGAGGAAGGAATCAGAAGTCTCCAGAACTGGTCATGCCAGAGAAAGGGAACATACTGCAAAACCAGAAAACCCCCCCATCAAATATTTTCTGCAGGAAGACAGAGGGCACTCCAGTTACCAAAGCAGTAAAGAAGGGGCTGGTGAGGGGGGCACTATTATTGAGAAGCTTACTGGGTGTCCTATGCAGACCAGGGCTGATAGTAGGAAATGCTGTAATAAAATTGAGCTACTTGATAGCTAAGGTGATGTTAGGATCTGGAAATAATAGAGGCCAGATGTCAGTGATTTACTGTCAGGAGCAAGGTGGATGCAATTACTGCAATGAACAGCAAGGTCAGAGTGGCAGCCAAGGGGTCCTGACCTGCTGAGAACTAAGGTGATGGTTAATAGAACATGGTGTTCTGAGGAGCAGGGTAGATGGGAATCCAGCAAGATTTTTTTCTTAATTTTACAAGCCCCCTCCAAAACTCAAAAGTGGATGTTCAGAAAGGGCAGCTTCCCCAATAAAAACATCATCATCCTTTACCCAGTTTCCAGCCTTAAGCCTGGTTTCCTATCCAGCCCTAAGGCAAGCAGAAAACCCTGTAATGTTTCCTCTAGTCCTTCCCAAAAGGGACTTGAGACGACCTATTTGAGTAACTGTGCACTTGGGAAAAGGGAATACCCAAGTATTTTGAGGATTGTTATGATCAGTTGACATTGACACCTGGTTACTAGAAGTGTCATCATGGCTTCTCTGTTAGGGTGAGAGTGTATGTGAGCCAGGTACTAGATGGAGTCCTAAGCCAGGTTTAGCACACAGTAGGTCCACTCTATCCATGGATTCACCTGTTGGTCATTCCCGCAGTCCACAAATGTATAATTAGAACGGACATACTTGGTATATACTTGGGAAGAGCCCCAACATTGGGTCCTTGGCCTGTGGAGTAAGAGCTATCATAGTGGAAGGTCCAAGCACAAGCCTCTGAATCACTCCCTCCCTCCCCTATCCCCAGTCAAGACAGTAAATCAAAAATAAAATTGCATCCTGGGGGAATGGTAGATTAGTGCCATCTTAAAAACCCGAAAGATGCATGGATGGTAGTCCTCATCGTACCCTCATTAATTTACCAGTCTGGCCCCTACAAAATCAAACAGATGCTGAAGGATGACAGTGGATTACAGCTGCTGGTCTAGATAACTTTACTAGAGCATGTTAACAGAGTTTCAGGTACATGGTATGTGATCACTGATATGGCAAATGCATTATTTTTCATTCCTATCAGGAAGGAGGATCAAAAGCAGTTCACATTTTTGTGAACATGGGACAGACAATAGTACAAATGTGCAGTCTTGCTCAGGGCTATGTTATCCCTCTTATCCTCTGTTATAATGTACTATGAAGAAACTGGGACCATTTGGAGGTCCTGCAGAATATCACATTGGTCCAATCTATCAATGACATTAAAACAGAAAAGATGGGTAAGAAGTGGGAAGCATATTGGACGTCTTGGTAGAACACTTATACTCTAGACTGTGGGGGTAAACACTATGAAGATTCACGGTCCTACTATATCAGCAAAGTTTTCAGGAGTTCATTGGTCTGGGCCATGCAGGGACATCCCCTTCAAAGTAAACAACAAATTGCTGCATCTTTCCTCCCTTACCACAAAGAAGGAAGCAGAGAATTCAGATAGAGTACCTGGTCATGAAATACTACAGTGACCAACCGGACAGAGCTGCCTATCACGAGTTGGATTCTGTCAAACCCAACAAGTCATAAGGTTGGGAAGGCCCAATAGCAATCCATCTTAACCTGGACACAGTGCATCCTGGATCGGGCATGAACAGGGACAAATAAACTGCGTGAGCTGTTGGTCCGGCCCACACTGTTGCCCTTCAGCTCACACCTGCGGCCACCACATGGGGTAGGGGGAGTTCCTTATGACAAGCTAATGAAGTGGGGCGGGGTGGGAGGTTCATATTGGTTTGTCTCAGTATGTGGTTGCAAGCTGAAAATGGACTGCTGCTGCACTACAGCCCCACACAGGGGTGACCCTGAAAGATAACACTGAGGGGAGATCTTCCCACTGAATACCACTTCATGCAGTGCATCGGTTCATCCATTTTGTGCAAAGAGAAGTAGCCTGATGCAAGAATCTACACAACTTCATGGACACTAACAAATGACTACGCTAGTTGGTCAGCGTCCTAGAAAGATTAGAAGATCAAGGATGGGAAAGTCCGGGGAAGAGGCAAGTGGATGAACTTTCAGGATTGGGCACAATGTGTGAAGATCTTTAAATTGTTTATTAATGCTCACCACAGAGCATTCTTCCCAGAAGAGGTACCAAACAACCAGGTACACAGAATGACCCATCTGGTTGACATCAGCCAGCCTCTGTCACCAGTCATCCCAGGCTACATGGAGAGGCCACCTGTGGGAATTCTGTTCAAACAGTCTCAGCGAGGCCCCTAGCAAAAACTAACATCAGCAACCAGACAAGTGAGTAAACGATTTTTCCCATGATTCTTGTACCCAGCCTTTGAATCTTCCACCCTGGGCCTCAGGACTTGCTGTGCTCTAATTCCTGACCCATAAAGAATACCTGAGAGATAATAAGTGGTTGTTATTCTTTCAGGCCACTAAGATTTGGAGAAATTTGCTGTACACCTCTGTTTAACTAATATACTCTGTAGAGCAGACTAGTGTTTTGTAGCTAATCCAATGACCAAAGGACTCATTACCGCGGCTGGGATGGGGTGCTGATGATTCTCTGTACTCTGGGAATTTCCCTTCATCAAATGATGAATTTTCTTTCATCAAAAGGAGCAACATTGACCAAAATTATGCGCCTCCCCCCACCCAGCAGCTTGCATCCAGTGGGTGGCTGATGCAGCCGTACAAAGACAGGACCCACTTGCCTTAGCTCAGAACAATCCTGAAGGGCCACCCTAACTCAAGAGCAACCTTTGGGATCAGCTGAGACCTCTGTTACAAACGCATCATACTTCTCCTCCTACCAGTCCGATTGCTCTCACCCCCTTACAGGTGTTGCTCCCGAGAGCACGCCTCCAGCAAATCTTCTGCATACAAATTCTAGCCTCTGTTTCCCAGGGCACCTGAAGGAAGCCAGGGTGCAGGGAGAAAGGGTTAAAGCGCCAATCTGGGATGCTTTGGAGGGCTGTAAACATGGGAGGATGGATTCATTCTTTCTAAAGGATGGCAGGTTAGACTAAAGCTTCATTGCCTAAAATTAGATTGTCTATAATCTATGCCACCTTTACTATCTTTCTTCCTCATCACTGAAGACAGTCCGATCCTACACCCACAGACCTGTCTTAATATGGGCAGCTGTGAATTTCGTTCAAAATCTAGACTGGCAGAAAATTATAGGGACTTCCACTGTCACCAAATGCTCTTCTATGATTTTTTTGGCTCTGAAAGTGAAAAACAAAAAGAAAAAGAAAATGTGTTTTCCCAACTATATCGGTATTTACAACATTTTCAATTCCAGATCAGAGGTAAATCACCGACTAATTATTTTTAGGGTCTAAGAAAATGTTTACAATTGTACAAGTAAAGAATGTTATTTTCATTTCAGCATAAAAGCACATCTAATAAGAAAACTACAAAAATTTTAGCATATAGACAAAGATAATCTTGGAGTACTCTCTCTTAAGAGCTACTTTTGAGCTGAGTTTTCTTAAAAGAGCAGTGAGCATAGTATCAGTACCTAAACTCGGCTTGAGTCATTGGCAATTGCTTTAGACTTTTGAGAAGGATGATTCTGGTGAAAGTGCTGGTCAGATCCCATTACAAGTCCCAGGAACTTACTCGACTCCTTTTTGTGATGACAGCATTTGGTTATACTGAAAAGAACATTGAAACAGTGGATGGTAGACTTGTGTGGTAATAATTTTGACCTAAAATCTGAGCTGCTGTGGTTGAGGTTTCATGAAAAAATTTTTTTTCATATCTACGTATTAAAACGGTTTTTCTCTGACATTTGTTTTCAGATAATATTTTACAATTTAATGTAATTTTTAAAAGAGCAACTTGCTCCTGGCTTTGAAGAAGATATTTTTATGTGTCTTTCTTCTAACTAAAAAAAAAGTGTTTTCTTTACAAACCTGCCTGTAACTTGCTGGATAAAATTAGCAAATTACATTTACGTACTGTCTTATTTTATCTCTCTTTACAATGGAGATAATAGCAGAGTGGCAAAAGACTATGAATGCTTGCAAAGAGACTTTACCTTCCAAAAAGATATGAGGATAAATACCAGAATTTATAAACTCATATTCTGTGTATTACAAACCCAGATTCTAGGACAGAAAAGAGATAGAAAAACAAAGAAAATAGATGTCTGTAGATAAATAATAGCACTAAAACCAGATAGCAACCCTTACATGTATATAGTGCTTTAGAGTTTGTAAAGCATGTTCACATACAGGTGATTGGCAAGGTGGATGTTACCATCAATTCTCTTTTACAAACAGGAGAGCTGAAGCTTAGCGAGGTCAGTGTCTCCTGGGTAATAACAACAGAACTGGGAACCTAGGTTTGCTTTCCTAGAAATTTCAGGAATCTTTCCACTAAAGTTGCCTTATGAAATGGAAGAAAGATAGCATATAAATGAGTTAAAGGAATTCCTAGAACATAGTAGAGAGCAAGAACAAGCATTCAAACAGACATTTTCAGAAACATACGTATTTTTTTAGATGTGTTTTTCTCCCTTATAAATTTTAGCTGACATTTATAAAATGATTTGATCACATTGAATTCTCTTTCTAATAATCCGTGGCTCATAAGGAGCAGCACTAGGATAGCGACCCAGGTCGTCTGACTTCAAAGCCTTGTTACAGCAGTTAATCAATCAGTGAATCCACAAGCATCTGCGTGGCCCCAACTGTGAGCTCATCATTGTAAGGATCTATACGAGAGCTATAAGGTGGGATTCCTGCCCTCAGAGGCTTTATAACCTATATGGAGAGGTAAAAGAGATTAGGGGTATTTAATTGTATTGTCTAGACTTGTACTCTTAAAAATGTGGTCTGCGGATCAGCAGCATTTTCGCCAACGGGGAGCCCAACAGAAATACAAAAATCTCAGTCCAGAACTACTGAATCGGAGCCTGCATTTTAATTAGATCCTCTGGTAACTTGCTTACAAAGTAAAGTTAGAGAAGTTCTTGTATAGATCATCAGTGCTACAGGAAGTAGGCAGGAGAGCTGTCAAGGAAGAGATGCCTAGAACTAGGCTTCGAAGGTGGGGCTGATGGGGGGGCTGTTATTCTATCTTCTTCAAGTTGGCTTGTCTCTTTCGAGAGCCATTTCTAGTCTGCAAAGGGCCTGGGAAGGCTACTCTTAAGAATAGTAGTGGGGGGATAGAGAGGTAGGGTTCTCTCTGCTTTAAGTATACAGGAAGGATTCAGTGTATTAAAAAGTATAAGGGAAGGGACTGAGGAGTGACAAAAGTGCAGGGGTGATCAGAGAGTTCCAATTCCACCAATAGGAATAGAGAACACACGTTATTTACACGCTTACCCCACATCCCTCCCTCTTCCCTTGCAGGATCAGCACCTTAGGAGGTGGGCTGGGGACACAGAGATGAGTCACTAGCTAACCGTCTCGTGTGTGTGTGTGTGTGTGTGTGTGTGTGTGTGTGTGTGTGTGTGTGTGTGTCCGTCCCTGTGGGTCTTTGGATGAGCATATACATGCATAAGCCTCTACCTCAGGACTCCTTTAATGCCATAGGCCTAATTGGTGCATTTTAATAATAAAGTCTCTTTACAAATAAGCTCATACCATAAAGCTGCATTTTCTTTGGTAAAGCTGAGTACAACTGGCCTTCAGTAAAAATTTCCATTTGCTTTAGGGACTTAAGAACATTAAATGTCTTACTCTTAACTGAGCACCATTCTAATTAGGAAAAAATGGCATTAGGGAGCCATGTGAATGTCTGAGAAGAATGCATTCATTCTTGATTTTGATATTTTAAAATATAACAGATTGCAGAAATGCAGATTACGACGTGGATATAGTGTTAAAATTGCTTTTGCCATTATAAAGATAAAAATAGCTCTTGGTTCAAATTTCCTGCTGCTTCTTTCTAAATGAAGGAGTTAAATACTGAAAGGCAGGTGGATGCTGACGCTCCTTTAGAAAGAGATGAATAGGGTTGATGGCAGGAGCGACAGGGAAGCTATTGAGGCTGCAGATGCATATGCTGCCCTTACTTCCCACAAAGTTCAAAGTGGGGTGAAGCTGCCTGGGTAATTGGCTATGAAATAGCAAACCCTCTGGATGAAAACGGCCCTTGTGCTTAATTGCCCACGTTCCGGGCAGTGGGTAGCCACCTGGTTGATTAGTGACCCTACCTATATTCACAACCACCCAAGTTTAAGTGCGAGTGCAATTGTTAGGACACTGGCACCAAGTTCAATCAGGGGCCTTGGAGTTTCAACAGTTCTGACCACCCCAGGTCCAGATCCCCGACCTTCCGGATCTAAGCAGATGGTCCTACAAAGCCCCAAGGCAAAAGCCCATTTTACAATTGAGCAGAATGTGGACACGCATATTTGTAAAATAGCGACTACAATAGCAACAACTGTGATGAGAAAAAGACATTTTATTTGCATAGTACTTAATAATTTGCCAAGCACTTTCCTTCTATTTCTATTACGGTCTTCACAAAAAGCTTGTAACATAGGACTTTTAGTGCCCATTTTTTAGTTGGATAAATTAAGAATTAGTGAAGGTAAGTGAGTTTCACAAGGCCGCACGACTACTAGGCAACAGACCGGGCCTCAAATTTGGATGTTTTGGCAAAAAATCCAATCTCTTTCCGCAGTAGTATTTTACCTTAATTCTGTCCTCCCTTGCAGTTCTGCAGGACCTAATTCATAATGGCTTTAGCCACCGAATACCTTTGGATGGGAGATAACCATGTGTGAATCATACACAGGTTTACAGTCTGTGAATCAGCCAATCACAATGACTGTCTTTTATTGCATAATAGTCAGTGTCACAGCCTATTCTAAAGTAGTAACAATGGCTAACACTTAGTGTGTCCAAGTGTTGTACTGAGCATTTCACACGTATTAACTCATTTAATCCTTACCTTACAACAACTCTATGATGTAGCGTTTGTTTATTTGCTTTGCCAATCCTTCCCTTTATTTTTTCCAGCTTTGTTGAGATATAATTGACATATAACATTGTGTAACTTGAAGGTATACAACTTGTTGATTCAATACATTTATATATTGCAACATGATTACCAACATAGGATTAGCTAACACCTCCATCACATCATGTAATTACCATCTCTTTTCTGTGGTGAGAACATTTAAGATCTATTCTCTTAGCAACTTGCAAGTATATAGTACAGTACTGTTATCTATAATCACAATGCTGTGCATTAAATTTCCAGAACTTATTTATCTTATAACTAGAAGTTTGTACCCTTTGTTGAACCTCTCCCCATTTCCCCCAAACCTAAGCGCATGGTACCACCATTCTACTCTGTTTCTACGAGTTTGGCTTTTTAAGATTCCACATATAAGTGATATCATACAGTATTTGTCTTTCTCTGTCTGACTTATTTCACTTAGCATAATGCCCTCAAGAACTATCCATGTTATCACAAATGGCAGAATTTCATTTCTTCTCATGGCTGAATAATATTCCATCACATATCATATCTTCTTTATCCATTCATCTGTTAATGGATACAGGGTTTTTTTTTTTTTTGCCATATCTTAACTATTGTGAATAATGCTGCAATAAATAGGGAGGTGCAGATATCTCTTTGATATCCTGTTTTCATTTCCTTTGGATGTATGCCAGAAGTGGAATTGCTGGATCATATGGTAGTTCTATTTTTAATTTTTTGAGAAACCTCCATACTATTTTCCGTAGTACCAATTGAGATTCCCATGTCTGACTTATTTCACTTAGCATAATGCCCTCAAGAACTATCCATGTTATCACAAATGGCAGAATTTCATTTCTTCTCATGGCTGAATAATATTCCATCACATATCATATCTTCTTTATCCATTCATCTGTTAATGGATACAGGGGTTTTTTTTTTTTGCCATATCTTAACTATTGTGAATAATGCTGCAATAAATAGGGAGGTGCAGATATCTCTTTGATATCCTGTTTTCATTTCCTTTGGATGTATGCCAGAAGTGGAATTGCTGGATCATATGGTAGTTCTATTTTTAATTTTTTGAGAAACCTCCATACTATTTTCCGTAGTACCAATTGAGATTCCCACCAGTGGTGCACAAGGGTTCCCTTTTCTCCATATCCTTCCAAGCAATTGTTATCTCTTGTCTTTTTGATGACAGTCATTCTAACAGGTGTTAGGTGATATCTCATCATGGTTTTGATTTGCATTTCCCCGATGATTAGTGATGTTCGGCACCTTTTCATCTGTCTATTGAACATTTTTATGTCTTTGGGAAAATGTCTATTCAATTCCTTTGCCCATTTTTAAAAATCAGATTTTGTTATTTTGAGTTGTATAAGTTCTTTATATATTTTGGATATTAACCCCTTACCTGACATATGGTTTGCAAATATTTTCTCCCATTCTGGAAGTTGCCTTTTCATCTTGCTGATTGTTTCTTTGGCTGTGCAGAAACTTTTAGGTTTAATGTCATCACACATTTATTTTCACCTTTGTTACTTGTGCTTTTCGCTATCACATCCAAAAAATCATTGCCAAGACCTATGTCAGAGAGCTTTCCCCCGTATTTTATTCTAAGAGTTTTACAATTTCAGGTTTTACATTTAAGTCTGTAGTGCATTTCAAGTTAATTTTTGTGAGTGTTATAAAATAGGAGTCCAATTTCTTTTTTATGCATGTGGTTATCCACTTTTCCGAGCACCATTTGTTGAAGAGACTATCCTTTCCCCATTGAGTATTCTTGGCTTTCTTGTCAAATATTAGTTGACTGTAAACAGGGAGGAGTATTTCTGGGCTCTTGATTCTGTTCTATTAACCTATATGTCTATTTTTTATGCCAGTACAATACTGTTGTGATTACTAAACTTTATAGTTCAGTTTGAAATCAGGAAGTGTGATGCTTTTTTCTTCTTTCCCAGGATTGCCTCAGCTATACAGGGTCTTTCGTGGTTCCATACAAATTTTAGGATTTTTTTCCTATTTTTGTGAAAAATGCCATTGGAATTTTGATAGTGATTGCCTTGAATCTATATATGGCTTTGGGTAGTATGGACATTTTAACAATATTCATTCTTCTGATTCGTGAACATGGGATATCTATTGTTCGTGTCTTCTTCAATTTCTTTCATCAGAGTCTTATAGTTTTCAGTGTACAGATCTTTCATCTCCTTGGTTAAATTTATGCCTAACAGTTTTATTGATTTTGTTGCTGTTTTAAATGAAATTATTTTCTTTATTTCATTTTCAGGTATTTCATTGTTAGTGTATATAAATGCAACTGATTTCTGTATGTTGATTTTTTTCTGTCCTGTAACTTTACCAAATTCATTGATCAGTTCTAACAGTTTTTTGATTGAGTCTTTAAATTTTTCTCTATGTAATATCATATCATCTACAAATGAAGACTGAAGACAATTTTACTTCTTTCTTTCCAACTTGGATACCTATTTTTTTCTCTTATCGGATTGACTTCTCTAGGTAAAACTTTTAGTACTATGTTGAATAAGAGAGGTGAGAGTGGGCACTCTTGTCTTGTTCCTGAGGCTGAAGGAAAAGCTTTCAACCTTTCACCTTTGAGTATGATGTTAGCAGCGGGCTTGTCATATATGGCCTTTATTTTAAGGTATATTCCTTCTATATTCAATTTCTTGAGAGTTTTTGTCATGAAAAGATGTTGTATTTTGACAAGTACTTTTTTCTGCATGTATTAAGATAGTCATGTGATTTTTATCTTTTATTCTATTAATGTGGTTTATCATATTTATTGATTTGCATATGTCAAACCATCCTTGCATCCCAAGGATAAATCCCACTTGATCATACGTATGATCCTTTCAATGTGCTGTTGAACTCGGTTTGATACTATTTTGTTGAGAATTTTTGCATCTCTATTCATCAGGGGTATTGGTCTGTAGTTTTCTTTTCTTGTATTATCCTTATTTAGTTTTGGTATCAGGGTAATACTGGCCTCGTGAAATGAGTTTGAGAGAGTCCCTCCTCTTTAATTTTTGGGAAGAGTTTGAGAAGGATTGGTGTTAATTCTTATTTAAATGTTTGGTAGAATTTACCAATGAAACCATCTGGTGCTGGAATTTTCTTTGTTTAGAGGATGTTGAATACTGATTCAATTTCCTTACTTGTTACTGGTCTATTCATGTTTCTATTCCTTCCTGATTCAGTCTTGGCAAGGTGTATAGTCCCAGGAATTTATCCATTTCTTCCAGATTATCCAATCTGTTGGCATATGATTGTTAATAGTAGTCTCTTATGATCCTTGTAGGTATTATTTTTTATCCCCATTTTACAGTTGAAAAAACTGAGGCACAGATTAAATAACTTGTTCATGGTTATACAGTAACAGAGCCAAGATAGAAATCCAGACTGTGTCGTCCCTGAGTCAATGCTTTTAGCACTATGCAACATTGTTTCTCTATGGTAGAATTTGGAAATCCATCCACTGGTCTAAGATTTTTCACTCCCCAGATTGTTCCATATCAGTCCTACAAATGCCCCAGAAGTATGCGTCCATTTTACTGAATTTGGGAGTGAGAGGTGTGAGGGTAGATGCCAAATATAATTGCCATGTTGAGGTGAAGGGAGACAAGAAACCAAAATTAGGGAAAAATGGCACCTATATGGTGCCAGGTATTATATTAGTCAATTCACCTATGTCTTTCTTCTTTCACCTTTATAATCACTATTATAAAACTTATTTTTCAGGTGAGGAAACTGAGGCTCAACGAGTTTAAGTAAATTGCCTAACATAGACAGTGGCAGACCCGTGATTACACCCCAGACAGTCTGATTTTAGAGCTTGGACATTTGACCACTCTATCAGTGTTACATAATGACAGTCATTAAACATTACCACTTACTGGGCACATGCCATGTGCCAGGCACTGCTTTGAATACTTTATCCTTACCGGCTCACTTAATCTTCACAGTAACACTATAAGGCCAGTCTTATCATTATCCCCCTTTCAAAGATAAGAAAACAGACACAGATCCAGTAAGTGGTGAAACCACGATTTGAAGCCCCTCTTGCTTATATCCAAAGCTCTTTCTAATAGAGGAGATGGTAGAAAGCTGAGCTTAGCCTGGGACCTGGCAGCATACCCCATATTTAGATTGGTCGCTGCTGGTTATTTGCCTAGCTGACTATGGGGTTTCAAAAGGAACTTGATAAAAAGCAGAGATTTGGATTTTCTCCATAATGAATGGCCCAACAAAAAACAGGTGTTGCTACTTCATTGTAACCTTCCTCTTGTTACACAGTGGGCCACCTTGTGCCCATCTTTGTGTGCCCGTGGCATCCAAAACATCTTTTTCATCCATGGATACAGTAGTTGTAATGTCCATAAATATAGGTATATAAGTGAAAGTGGGCATAAATCATTCTTATCTGTTCCTTAAAACAGATCTCCTAAGGACTTCTATTTACTAGCCAGTTTCATTCATTTAATGCAATTGAAAGAACTTAACCTATTCTTTATAAATCAGAACAAGACAATTAATAGTCTCAAATTCAATCTTTTGATTCAGCCCAATCCTCTTCACAGTTACTGAGATTTTTCTGTATTTTGTTTTTCATGTATGCTGAAGTTTAGATTTAGAATTAAAGCACTGTCAATATGGCAGCTGGAAATAAAACAGCAGTGTTTCCAACAACTTAGACGTTAAGAAATATGTTCTCGAACCAGATTGCCTGGCTTCAAATCCCAGCTCTGAAACTAGCTGGGAGACTTTGGGCTGGTTACGTAACCTGTCTTTGACTGAGTTACCCATCTGTAAAATGAGAATAATAGCATTCTTGCCTTGTAGGCGTTATTGCTAGGATTGAATGAGTAAATGCATATAGGTGCTTTTAACAGTTTTTCGGCGGTAAATTCTCAATAAATGGTTGCTGCTATTTTTATTAGTCAAGGCCACAGAAGAGAAAAATTTGAGAGGTCCTGAAGGACTATTACCAATGCTGTTTTCCTTTGGTGGAAGACAGGTGAGGGTGGGTTATATCTTGAGGCAATAAAGGGGGATACGTGTGTTAAAGCTGGGACTGCTGTAGGTTGAGATATGCAAGTTGGTCTGTGATTAGTGTCTTAGACGGTAGAGTGGCCTTCAGGTGGTGGTCACTGTCTAGGAAGACTACCATGTTCTAGGATAATTGCATCAGGGTTTCTGACCTTGCTGTTGGCCAAAGAATTGTTAGACCTGAGGTCTAGAACAGGTTCTGACACAGGTGAACTGCCCATTAAATGTTGAATGCACAATGCATACAATATATTTAAACATACCAGTTAATAAATTAGAGCATATATTTTATCATTTTCTAATGTCAACAACATGAAGATTACTCAGTCTCTTTACCTAAATAGCCCACCGTCTAATTGAGAAGGCTTGACAGTGTAGATTTTATTGATTTCCTTTCCTTTGGTGTTGCATGTGCCCACTTCCCTACCAGTGCTTACTGGGATCATTTCCCAACAGACTACTTGCACTGGAATCCTTATTTCAAGGTCTGCACTGGTGAGGGGAACTCAAACCAAGACGGAAAAATAGTATGTGCTGTAAAATACTCAGAAACCATTTAACTGATCTATGAAAATAAAATTCCTATTTTCTCCCCCAGTCCTTTTCTTCCTCTAAAGTAGAACTGGAAGCATAGTGCTCTTGCTCTGCATGGTGTTTTCTGTTGCTCCTTTTCACTTTTTCTTGCCCTCTCACTTTTCCATAGCAAGTAAAGCAAGACTTGAAGATTTCATGGAGCTAGGCAGACTTCTCTGGGTGGCAAGCCTGTGGTGGATTATGTCAACTTTCTTCTCCTTTTCTGTGACAGGTACAGAAAAGTACATTATGTTGTTTAGGTCAAATATTATAATATACAATCCCATCTTTATATTTAAGTGCATTTGAGGCTCTCCTAGAGAAGAACATTGAGATCCAAATATATTTTGGGGAGAAGGCCATTACATCACCATTACACTTAGTGTTTTCCCTCAAACACTTAGCTGATTCTGGCACAAAACTCACCTTGGGATTTGGCCTAAAGTCTGTAAGGACTTATTGCTTTCTCCAGGTAAGTAAGGGTTACATTAGATGGAAGGTTATTTAGGTAAAGAAACAGAGTGTTTTTCGTGATGTAAACATTAGTAAGGAATTACATATGTGGTCCGAACACACACCCACATAGGCTTGCTCTTCCCAGCTCCCACGACAGGAACACAGTCTCTCACTCTAGATTACCCTTGACAAGTTTTTTTTTTTTTTTCCTGTCATAAGATGTAGTCACTGAACCAAGGCCTCGAGTGCAACGCTCATATTTTGACTTTTGTTCCATTCATTTCTAAAAAATCATTTCTAAATGTATTCCAGTGCATGAAGAAGAGATTAACAATGATTCCATTGTGCACCTTCACAAATCTAGTGAGGTTTTCAGTTATTTAGAAGCCTTAGCAACTCACTCTATATAAATTGAGTCGGGGGTTCAGCTGTGTCAGTGTTTCATAGGGTGCTGTATTTCTCCTAAGGCTGTCATAAGTAAGAAAGAAAGTACAGATCTAATTTATCTTGAGTTGTATTCTGTGAAGAATACAACTTGATCAAAATTGGCTTGTATTTTAAAAAGTCCAGGACCACACTTCTGAAGAGGAGGGAACACTCCCAAAGACATTCTATGAAGCCACCATCACCCTGATACCAAAACCAGACAAAGACACCGCCAAAAAAGAAAACTACAGGCCATTATCTTTGATGAATATAGATGCAAAAATTCTCAACAAAGTATTAGCAAACTGAATCCAACAACACATAAAAAATATCGTATACCACAACCAAGTTGGATTCATCCCAAGTTCACAATGATGATTCAACATATGCAAATCAATCGGTGTGTTACACCACATCAACAAAAGAAAAGACAACAACTACATACATGATCATCTCAATAGATGCAGAAAAAAACCTTTGATAAAATTCAACATCCATTCCTGAAAAAAATGCTTGCCAAAGTGGGTACAGAGGGAACATATCTCAACATAATAAAAGCTATTTATGACAAACCCACAGCCAATATAATACTCAATGGTGAAAAGCCAAAAGCCTTCCTGCTAAAATCTGGAACAAGACAAGGATGCCCACTCTCACCACTTCTATTCAACATAGTATTGGATATCCTAGCCACAGCAATCAGGCAAGAAGAAGAAATAAAAGGTATCCAAATTGTGAGGGAAGAGGTAAAATTGTCATTATATGCAGATGACATGATACTACGTATAGAAAACCCTAAAGACTTCACACAAAAACTACTAGAACTGATAAACAAATTCAGCAAGGTAATGGGATACAAGATTAACATACAGAAATCAGATGCATTTCTGTACACTAACAATGAAATATCAGAAAGAGAATGTAAAAAACAATACATTTTAGGGCTTCCCTGGTGGCGCAGTGGTTGAGAGTCCGCCTGCCGATGCAGGGGACACGGACGGGTTCGTGCCCCGGTCTGGGAGAATCCCACATGCCACGGAGCGGCTAGGCCCGTGAGCCATGGCCGCTGGGCCTGCGCGTCCGGAGCCTGTGCTCCGCAACGGGAGAAGGCCGCAACAGAGGGAGGTCCGCGTACCGCACACACACACACACAAAAAAAACAATACATTTTAAAATCACATAAAAAATACTTAGGCATAAACCTGACCAAGGAGGTGAAAGACTTATATGCTGAGAACTATAAAACATTAACAAAGGAAATTGAAGATGATTCAAAGAAATGGGAAGATATCCCATGCTCTTGGATTGGAAGAATTAGTGTTGCTAAAATGGACATACTACCCAAAGCAATCTACAGATTTAATGTGATCCCTATCATATTACCCATGACATTTTTCACAGAAATAGAACAAGTAATCCTAAAATTTATATGGAACCATAAAAGATCCAGAACTGCCAAAGCAATGCTGAGGAAAAAAAGCAAAGCATGAGGAATAACCCTCCCAGGCTGCAGACAATACTACAAAGCTACAGTAATCAAAACAGTGTGGTATTGGCACAAAGACAGACATATGGATAAATGGAATAGAATAGAGAGCCCAGAAATAAATCCACACACTTACGGTCAATTAATCTTCAACAAAGGAGGCAAGAATATACAATAGGAAAAAGACAGTCTCTTTAGCAAGTGATGTTGGGAAAGCTGGACAGCTGCATGTAAATCAGTGAAGTTAGAACACACCCTCACACCATATACAAAAATTAACTCAAAATGGCTTAAAGACTTAAATATAAGACATGACACCATAAAAGTCCTAGAAGAGAACATAGGCAAAACATTCTCTGACATAAGTCGTACCAATGTTTTCTTAGGTCAGTCTCCCAAGGCAATAGAAATAAAAGCAAAAATAAAGAAATGGGTCCTAATCAAACTTACAAGCTTTTTCCCAGCAAAGGAAAACATAAACAAAACAAAAAGATGACCTACAGACTGGGCGAAAATATTTGCAAATGAGGCGATTCACAAGGGATTAATTTCCAAAATATACAAATAGCTTATACAGATCAATATCAAAAAAGAGCAGCAATTTTAAGGAAAGTCTGTCACTGAAAACTCTCACCAGCTTGGTTCCCATAGACTTTGTGGTATTTGGTGGGCCCAATAAATGGAATGCCTCTTTTCTACCTGAGTTTGGAACTGAAAGATTCAGACATACAGATGGCCAACAGGTACAGGAAGAGCCGCTCAACATCACTAATTATTAGAGAATTGCAAATAAAAACTACAATGAGACACCACCTCACGCCGGTCAGAATGGCCATCATTAAAAAGTCTGCAAATAACAAATGCTGGAGTTGGTGTGGAGAAAAGGGAACACTCCTACACTGTTGGTGGGAATGTAAGTTGGTGCAGCCACTATGGAGAACAGTATGGAGATTCCTCCAAAAAAACTAAAAATAGAGTTGCCATATGATCTAGTGATCCCACTCCTGGGCATATATCTGGACAAAACTATAATTCAAAAAGATCCATGCACCCCTATGTTCACAGCAGCACTAGTCACAATAGCCAGGACAGGGAAGCAACCTAAATGTCCATCAACAGAGGAATGGATAAAGATGTGGAATACTACTCAGCCACAAAAAAGAATGAAATAATGCCATTTGCAGCAATATGGATGGACCTAGAGATGATCATATTGAGTGAAGTAAGTCAGAAAGAGAAAGAAAAATGTCACATGATATCACTTATATATGGAATCTAAAATATGACACAGTTGAACTTATTTATGAAACAGAAACAGACTCATAGACATAGAGAACAGATTTGTGGTTACCAAGGTGGAGGGGCTTGGGGGAGGGATGGATTGGGAGTTTGGGGTTAGCAGATGCAAACTATTTTATATAGAATGGATAAACAACAAGGTCCTACTGTATAGCACAGGGAACTATATTCAGTATCCTGTGATAAACCATAATGGAAAAGAATATCAAAAAGAGTGTATGTATATATGTGGCTGAATCATTTTGCTGTACTGCAGAAATTAACACATTGTAAATCAACTCTACGTGAATAAAATAAATAATTGGCTTGTATTTTATTAGACTTGTGACTTGCTATTTCTCAGTGCTGGAAAGGGCTTTGGGTGAGCAAATGTTCCATACCCTTCAAAGAAGGAACTATATGAAAATTGAGAGATCTCACTGGTCATTTATGCAGCCTTTGTGAGTCCCTAGAACTCTGCATTTATAAGTCAACTCCCACCACTTTAATTTATCCAGTGTGGAAGGATTAGATAAAGGAAGGAAAACCATTGTTTCATTTTGTCTGCTTAACTCCCAAGCTAAAGATAAATGTCCACATTTTAGTCAGTCAGTAACATCTGCTGATTTTCAATAGTATGGTGTACTTGTTGTGGTGTGAGATGTAGGAAAAACAGATAAAAACTCGTCACTGTTTTGTAGAAGCCTGAGAATATCTTTGAAAAGAAACAACTTAAAAAGTGATTTTTTTAAAAACGAAGGAAAACAGTATCTGGTCTTACATTTAGGTCTTTGATCCATTTTGAGTTTATTTTTGATTATGGTGTTAGAGAATGTTCTAATTTCATTTTTTACATGTAGCTGTCCAGTTTGCCCAGCATCACTTACTGAAGAGACTGTCTTTTCTCAATTGTATATTCTTGCCTTCGTTGTCATAGACTAATTGACCATAAGTATGTGGATTTATTTCTGGGCTTTCTATCCTGTTCCATTGATCTATATGTCTGCTTTTGTGCCAGTACCATACTGTCCTGATTACTGTAGCTTTGTAGTATAGTCTGAAGTCTTGGAGCCTGATTCCTCCAGCTCGGTTCTTCTTTCTCAAGATTGCTTTGGCTATTTGGGGTCTTTTGTGTTTCCACACAAATTAAAAAAATTTTTTGTTCTAGTTCTGTGAAAAATGCCATTGGTAATTTGATAGGGATTGCATTGAATCTGTAGCTTGCCTTGGGTAGTATGGTCATTTTAACAATATTAATTCTTCCAATCCAAGAACATGGTATATCTTTCCATCTGTTTGTGCTGTCTTCAATTTCTTTCATCAGTGTTTTATAGTTTTTGGAGTAAAGGCCTTTTGCCTCCTTAGGTAGGTTTATTCTTAGGTGTTTTATTCTTTATGATTTGATGGTAAATGAGATTCTTTCTTAATTTCTTTTTCTGACCTTTTGTTGTTAGTGTATAGAAATGCAACGGATTTCTGTATGTTAATTTTGTATCCAGCAACTTTACCAAATTCACTGATGAGCTTTAACAGTTTTCTGGTGGTATCTTTAGGATTTTCTATATATAGCACCATGTCATCTTCAAACAGTGACAGTTTTACTTCTTCTTTTCCAATTTGGATTTCTTTTATTTCTTCTCTGATTACTGCTGCTAGGACTTCTATACTATGTATAATAAAAATGAAAAGAGTGTGCATCCTTGTCTTTTTCCCAATCTTAGAGGGAATGCTTTCAGCTTTTCACCATTGAGTATGAGGTTAGCTGTGGGTTTGTCACATATGGCCTTTATTATGTTGAGGTATATTCCCTCTATGCCCACTTTCTGAAGCATTTTTATCATAAGTGGATGTTGAATTTTATCAGAAGCTTTCTCTGCATCTATTGAGATGATCATATGGTTCTTAGTCATCAATTTGTTAATGTGGTGTATCACATTGATTGATTTGCAGATATTGAAAAATCCTTGCATCCCTGGAATAAATCCTATCTGCTCATTGTGTATGATCCTTTTAAAATATTGCTGGATTCGGTTTGCTAGTATTTTGTTGAGGATTTTTGCGTCCATGTTCATCAGGGATATTGGCCTGTAATTTTTTCTTGTGATATCTTTGGCTGGTTTTGGGATCAGGGTGATGGTGGCCTCATAGATTGAGTTCGGGAAAACTCCTAGAGGAAAACATAGGCAGAATACTCTGACATAAATCATAGCAGTAGTTTTTTGGATCCATCTCCTAAAGTAATGGAAATAAAAGCAAAAATAAACAAATGGGACCTAATTAAACTTAAAAGCTTTTGCACAGCAAAGGGAACCATCAACAAAGCAAAAAGACAACCTATGGACTGGGAGAAAAAATTTGCAAATGATGCTACCGACAAGGTATTAATTTCCAAAATATACAAATGGCTCTTACAGCTTAATATCAAAAAAAAAACCAAACAACCCAATCACAAACTGGGCAAAAGACCTAAATAGACATTTCTCCAAAGAAGATGGCCAACAGGAACATGAAAAGATGCTCAATATCGCTAAATATTAGAGAAATGCATATCAAAACTACATTGCACAGATGTAGAAAACAAACATGATTACCAAGGGGGAAAGGGAGGGGGAGGGATAAATTTGGAGATTGGGATTGACATATACACACTACTATATATAAAATAGATAACTAATAAGAACCTACTGTATAGCATAGGGAACTCTACTCAATACTCTGTAATGACTGTATGGGAATAGAATCTAAAAAAGAGTGGATATATGTATATGTATAACTGATTCACTTTGCTGTACAGCAGGAACTAGCACAGCATTGTAAATCAACTATACTCCAATAAAAATTAATTTAAAAAAATCAAAACTACAATGAAGTATCACCTCACACTAGTTAGAATGGCCATCATTTAAAAGTCTACAAATAACAAATGCTGGAGAGGTTGTGGAGAAAAAGGAACCCTCCTACACTGTTGGTGGGAATATAAATTGGTGCAGCCACTATGGAGGACAGTATGGAGGTTCCTTAAAAAACTAAAAATAGAGTTACCATATGATCCTGCAATCCCACTCCTGGGCATATATCCAGAGAAAACTCTAATTTGAAAAGATACATGCACCCCAATGTTCATAGTAGCATTATTTACATTAACCAAGACATGGAAGCAACCCAAATGTCCATCGACAGATGAATGGATAAAGAAGATGTGGTACATATAGACAATGGAATATTACTCAGCCATAAAAAACAATGAAACAATGCCATTTGCAGCAACATGGATGGGCCTGGAGATTGTCATATTAAGTGAAGTAAGTCAGACAGAGAAAGGCAAATATCATATGATATCACTTATATGTGGAATCTTAAAAAATGATACAGATGAACTTATTTACGAAACAGAAATAGACTCACAGACATAGAAAACAAACTTATGGTTACCAAAGGGAATAGTGGCAGGGGAGGAGGAGAGATAAATTT
Organism: Physeter macrocephalus; assembly: GCF_002837175.3. NCBI lineage: Eukaryota > Metazoa > Chordata > Mammalia > Artiodactyla > Physeteridae > Physeter > Physeter macrocephalus. The sequence goes on from NC_041234.1 coordinate 108,368,811, forward strand.
GGAGTTTGGGATTAACATATACACACTACTCTAGGTAAAATAAGATAAACAAGGGCCTACTGTATAGCACAGGGAACTATATTCAATATCTTGTAACAACCTATAATGGAAAAGAATCTGAAAAAGAATATACATATATATATCTGAATCACTCTGCTGTACACCTGAAACTAACACAACATTGCACATTAACTGTACTTCAATTTAAAAATGGTTATTAAAAAATGAAGGAAAAGATATTACTGGAAAATACATAACAATTACAGAATTGCAGCAACTTAGCATCAAGAGTAAACCTGGAAGTCATCCAGTCCAGTGTCCTAACCAATGCAGTAGTCTCCTCTTAGTGTTCTGTTTGAGTATTTCCAATGATGGCATTTTTACCACCTCCTCAAGGCAGCTACTCCATATCTGGATAGCTCTAACACTTAGAAAATTATTCCTTATGCTTAGCCATTTTCCCTGTAATGCATACGAAGATGATAGAAAAAAAAATAAAGCAAGCCGTTTCCTAACAAAAGATTTAAAGACACTGTCTTTATGATGAGCAGCTCATGTTAAAACAATTTAATTTCCTTCTGTGACGGAGTTGCAGGTCTTGAATAAAGAAGAGAGAAATCAGCGTAGAACACATCCGGACTTCACTAAAGCTTTGTGGATCTACAAGGCATTTCCATTAATGAGTTAGGGATATCAGACCTGGGTCGTACTATTATATGTCTTCTTCCAAGGGTACTAAATGACACTTTGGGAGGAACCTGGGACAAGATATTCCAGAGACCACATAGGTTTGTCTCAGCTTTTGATTTTTTCCTGCAAAGTCTGGAATGAGAAAAATAAGAGAATTCCTACTACATTTGCAGAAGATACTACACTGGGAAATGGGGCTGGAGGGTAGGGGAAATAAAAGCTGAAAATTCCTTGCAAGTCAAGAGCAAAATCCAAGGTGACCTTGACCAATGGTCAAGAAAATGGTCTGTCAGAAAGAGGCTGATGTTTGATGTTCAACAGGAGTAGTAGTGGGCAATCTGAATGCTCCCCAAATCCAAACCACATGAATACCTGCTGAGGAATGGCTGGTGAAACTATCACTCTGAATCACACCTTGAATAACTAGAAACAAGACAGGGCCATTGTTTAAAGGGCTAGTATGGGCCTGGGTTTTGTGAACAGAGTTATCATGTACAAAAGCCAGGAAATAATTCTTCTGCCATATATTCTGCATTAATAGGGACTGTATTAGACACACTCCAACATTCAGCATGTTGGTCTTCATGTAAAACATGAAATTAGAAAAGCTGGAGAGACTATCAAGGTAAAAGGGACAGAAAGCAGTCCTAGAGAATATGTGAGAAAAGTTGAAATGAGTAAATTCATTGAAAGAAAGACTCAGTGTTGATTCCTCATTTGCCTTGCTTTCAGCTGATTTCTCCACACTCACCTGTCTATAATACCTCTTCTCCACATTGCTCATGAATTTCTATCTAAAGATGTCCTTGTTAAGACCTGTTCATCAGGATATGCCAAATTTGGCTTAAACTGTTTCTTGTGTTTTGTCCCATGCTGTGTAGATAAACCAGAGTGGAGGAAAACATTTGGTGCTAAATGATATGCCTTGTATATAACACTATCATAACAATCGTCACACTGTTACCTAATCTGAGCTGGCACACAATAGGTACCTACTGACTATATGTTGCATGAAGCAATGGGAAGAGGAAGTTGCCTAATTGTTTATTTTTTTTTCAAATCTGGGTTCCTCTTGTCAAAATCAAGTTAATATAAGAATGCCATGAGGAAGAATATGATTAATTATAAACTGTAAGTTGCCTATTGCAGGGAGGAATTGTGAGGAATCTCTAAGAAGTACACTTAAAAGAAAGTGAAGATGTAAATCTAGGGCAGTCTTATTGATGTCTCTAGTTGGTGACATGCTAATATTATTTAAGATAATTATTTGTTTTGCTAATAACCCGCCTTAATTAACCTGCCTGAATGTGTCTAAAGCACCTTGCATGATGCCTGGTACATACCAGATGTCAGATACATGCTAGTGATTGTTGTATGAATTTCAGAATATTTCTTAAACTAAACCAATTTTCCTGGCATTGATTTCCCTGATTCAGTATTGACATTTCATGCTGTGCTCTGAAGTCTACTGAAAACATACTGTAAGAATTCACTCAACTAACCTCCAAAACATAGGGTCCAGTGGCTATCTAGTTTAACCCTTGAGAACTGTTCAATTTGAAAATCTACTGAAGTGCTTCCCACCTGAGATCAGGTATAAGGCAAGGATATCTCCTCTCACCAGTCTTTTTCAGCATGATAGTGGAAGTCTTTGCTAACACAATAAGGCAAGAAAAGGAAATAAAAGGTGTATAGTTTGGGAAGGAAGAAATAAAACTGTCTTTGTTCACAGATGACATGAACATTTATGTAGAAAATCTGAAAGAATCAACAGAAATACTCCGGAAGCTAATAAATGATTATAGCAAAGCTTCAGGATACAAGGTTAATATATAAAAATTAATCATTTTCCTGTGTGTCAGCAATTAACAAGTGGAATTTGAAATAAAAAATAACATTTATATTAGCACCCCAAGTAGTGCAATACTTAGGTATAACTCTAGCAAAATATATGTAAGATCTATTTGAGAAATACTACAAAACTCTGATGAAGAAATTGAAGGACTAAACAAATGGAGAGATGTTCCATGTTAATGGATGGAAAGATTCAAAAATGTCATGATGTCAGTTCTTCCCAACTTGACCTATAGATACAATGCAATCCCAAACAAAATCACAGCAGGTTATTTGATGGATATTGGCAAGCTGATTCTAAAGTTTATATGGAGAGGCAAAAGACCCAGTATAGCCAACTCAATATCGAGGGAGAAGAAAAAAGTCAAAGGATTGACATTACGTGACTTCAAGACACGATAAAGCTACAGCAGTCAAGACGGTGTGGTATTGGTGAGAGAACAGACAGATCAATGGAACAGAATAGAGAGTCCAGAAATAGATCCACATAAATATAGTCAACTGATTTTTGACAAAGGAGTGAAGGCGATACAATGAAGCAAATGTACTCTTTTCAACAAATAGTGTTGGAACAATTGGAAATTGACATGCTAACAACAGATTTAGACACAGACCTTACATCTTTCATGGTAATTATCTCAAAATGGATCATAGACCTAAATGTAAAACACAAAATTATAAAACTACTAGGTGATAACATAGGAGAATATCTAGATGACCTTGGGTATGGTGATGACTTTTAGGATACAACATCAAAGTCATCATCCATGAAAGAAATAATTGATAAGCTGGATTTAAAATTTCTGCTTTGTGAAAGACAATGTCAAGAGAATTAGAAGACAAACCATAGACTAGGAGACAAATTTGCAAAAGACACATCTGATAAAGAACTGTTATCCAAAATATACAAAGAACTCTGAAAACCCAACAATAAGAAACAAACAACCTGATTAAAAAATAGGTCAAAGACCTTAACAGGCACCTCACCAAAAAAGATATACAGATGGCAATTAAGCATACGAAAAGATGCTCCACATCATATGTCATCAGGGGAATGCAAATTAAAACAAAAATGAGATAACACTACACACATACTACAAGTGGCCAAAATCTGGAACGCTGACACTGGCAAATGCTGGTGAGGATGTGGAGCAACAGGAAGCTTCATACATTGCTGGTGAGAATGCAAAGTGGTACAGCCACTTTGAAGACACTTTGGAAGTTTGTTACAAAGCTCAACATACTCTTACCATATGATCCAGCAATCTCTCACCTTAATAGTTACTCAGAGGAACTGAAAGTTATGTTCACACAAAAACCTACACGTTCATGTATGTAGTAGCTTTATTTATCATTAACAAAACTTGGAAGCAACCAAGATGCCCTTCCGTAGTTCAGTGGATAAATAAATGGTGGTACAGGCAGAGTATGCAATATTATTCAGTACTTAAAAGAAATGAGCTATCGAACCATGAAAAGACATGGAGGAACCTTAAATGTTACCCTGTTACCTAGAAAGAAGCCAATCTGAGAAGGCTGCATACTTTATGATTCCGACTATATAACATGCTGGAAAAGACAAAACCATGGAGACAGTAAAGTGATTAGTGGTTGCCAGCAGGGAGGGATGAATAAGTAGAGCATAGAGGATTTGGGGGGCAGTGAAAATACTCTGTATGATACCACAGTGTTGGACACATGTCATTATATGTTTGTCCCAATCCAAAGAATGTACAACACCAAGAATGAACCCTAATGTAAACTGTCGACTTTGGGTGATTATGATTTATCAATGTAAGTTTATCGATTTTAACAAATGTAGCACTCTGGTGATTAATATTGAAAATGGGAGAGACTATGCATGTGTGAGCTCAAGGGGTATATGGGAAATCTCTGTACTTTCCTCTCAATTTTGCTGTGAACCTAAAACTACTCTACAAAGATAAAGTCCTTTAAAAAATCTACTGAAGCTAAGGTTCCGTGAGTCAACTTGAGGGAACCCCACCATGAATCCTTCTCAAACAGTGGAATTAAGTACCTTCTTGATACTTCCAATATTAGAGGATACTTTCAATAGAAGTTTTTGCATTTAGCAATGATGTTTAAATGGTAAATTTTTGATGTCTTTATAACTGAGAGCTATCCTAGGTGCCTGTGGTAACTGTACTCATTCAAGATAATGCTTACTATAGATGATAACAATGTAAATCAAGAGGAGATATTTTTAGCTGAAATAAGAGAAAACGTTTTGATGCTTTGTAACGTAAATTTCAACTAGGTTGAGTTCCTTAGTTTTGTTGACACTTGCGCTCTGTGAAATTGTTTGAGAGTGCAAATGACTGTGGAGAAATGATTGCAGATGTAAATGGCCAGTCCGTGAGGAAGGGCACATTTCCTTCACCACCACACCCACCTGGCTGGGTGAAATTCAGCTCAGTTTATCCCCAGTGAAAGGAAGATTCCTTGAGCAATAGTTGCAGTATGCCCTGCCATTAGAGCTTTCGATGAGAAATCTGAAGAGGAAATTCTTGTTATTTATGTGCCACTCCTTCGTCCTGAGGCAAGAAGCAGAATCCTCAATTGCCTTCCATTCTCAAGTATTTGTAACTGATCATTGTTCCTGGAGAGTTTTGAGCAGAACTAGTGTGATATTTTAAAAAATATTAATCAAAAAGACGTACATTCTCAAAAGGAAACATCATATCGTGGAATTTTACTGTGCTACAATTAGGGTGATCACTCATCCTGGTTTTCCCTGGACTATCCCATATTTAGAAGTGGAAGTCCTGCCTCCTGGGAAGCTCCGCAGTCCCAGGCAAACTGGGACATTTGGTCACCCTGACGACTAAGGTAGTCTGACCAAATAATACTAATCAGTTGTGTGACATTGGGTAGTTCACTTCTCTCCAGGCCTCAGCTTTCACCTCTGTGAAATAGGGGAATTAGGGTGGGCTCTCTCTAAGTTCCATGATTCTATGGAAGTGCATCCTCTGGGTCTGACTTAGTACATGATTTTGGACAGAGGTCTTGAGATGGTTGCAAGGCCAAAGTTGTTCTCCCTGATACTGTTTCCCAAAGCTACATAAGGTCTCAAGACACTCCTACCTTCCTTGAATAAAGAATCAGACCATCGTGAACCAAGCATTTATGTGGATTTATCTACGAAGCTACTTTTATTTTACACCCATACTATTTTCTTGAGGTAGTAATCTCCAGAATATTGCTTCCCATTCTGTAAAGTAGTGAATCTACTTTGCATTCTAAACTTGCTGCTTTTTCCTTCTCCAAATCTTAAAGTATCCTCCCTAGTCCTGTGACACTCTGACTCTTAGTAGTTTTGGTGAACAACTCTGGGTTCTCTGAGAGTCTTTCTTTGCCTATAAACGGAATAATTATACCTACCCCCAAGGGTTGCTGTGGGGATTAAATGAGATTGCGTATTAGCAAGTGTCTAAGATGCCTGTCTCAGAGTAAGCACTAAGTAAATGTCATGCCCCTTCCCAGGTATATTCCCACTCACTGACTTAGCACCTTCTCTACCACCACCACCCTTTCCCCTATTTCTCCACCTTTCTGGAGCACACTACCACCAAACATTCTTACCTTCCTGATATTTCCACTTGGGGTTCATCTCTCCTTCCTCTGAACTTTCACAGAATTCTAGAATATTATTTATTTCATTCTGCTTTATGCTACAATCTCTAAACTCTTCTGTATTCTGTTCTGTGGTGCTAGGACTGAGACTTTGCAAACCACGTTTCTGCTGGGCTTGCTAGCTCTCTCTTAGGCTTTACCATGAGGGGTGGCAAGAGGGAGACTACAAGGCTGGAGAAGGAAGAAGGGACATGCTCCTTTATGCTTATTCACAGTGGCCTTCCTGCTTGCTTGCTAATCCTGTGAGCATCACCCCAGTCTTGCTTCTTCACCCTGGCAGCAGTTGTACCTTCTGTGGCCCCAGTTGAATCCAGTTTGCAGTTTTTCCACCAGTCCCAGGACAAGCTTCATTGAATTCACCTTCACCCTACCCACCCTTGACCCCAAAGACATCATCACCAGCCAGTACCCTTGCCTCAGAGGCTTGGATCCAAAACCTACAGGACACCTTCTCTGAGTTTAGAGGCACCAGCCCCAGCTGAGCAGCACTCCCTCCTCGAGTGGTTCAGTTTCAGCTCTCTGGGGTCCCTCTTCCAATCTTCGAAGTCTCAGTGGTTCCAGCTTTTCCCTTTGTTCCCCCATTCCTAGGGGTGGTAGCTTCTTCCTGCAGTCCTACATCTGTGGTGTGTTAGAGTTCTCATTTTCTCTCTTCAGTCATCGAGGCAGTAACTTTAGGCCTAATTAATAATTCTTTATACCAAATTCTTTCTTCTCAAATAATTGGTGTGCTTTCTGTCTCTGACTGGACCCTGACCACTATAAGGGCACTGGTTAGAGGAGCAACTTCACCATTTTCCTTGAGCTTCTTGAGGGTGAGATCTTTCTTATTCATCTTCATTTCATTCCTCCCAACTTCCCCCATACCCGCTGTATCTCACACAACATCTGACATATAGCCAGTGTTCAATTAAGATTTCTTGATTTTGTTGTTGTTGACTTGATTTGGTGAAACCAATAAAACTGTTTCATTCTGGCACATCTCAGCCTGAGTCATAAATAACCTCTTTTTTTTTTTTCAAACAGGTGAACTCAAGGGTATAAAAGCAAAATCATCGACCTAAGAATGTGTCCGTGAATGAACCTACTAAATCTGCCTTTCTCAAAGTGTGGTTCTAGAATCACATCATAATCTTTTTTGTTTTTAAGCAGCTTCCTGGGTGATTCTTAGAAATTCTATAAAGTTTGGACCAGTATCAAGCATTGGCTCAAGAATGATTTGGAGTCCATGTATATGGCGTACTTACGTCTCTGGGCCTTTGGATAAATTCTTTCCTCATTCTTGAAACATACCTCACCCCCTTTCTTTGAGCCCTCCCTTATTCCCAAGGCAGGGTCCAGTGCCTCATCTCTGTGCTCCCATGCCTTCCTCATGACAGTCATTGCATGGATTATCAATTATTCTGCCCTCCTCACTTGACTTGACCTCCTTGAGGGCAGGGGATGAGTCTTTCATTTCTGTATATTTATAGAAGGCATACAGTAAGCACTGAGTATTTTTTTAGAAACAAATTACTTAATGATTCATATCGTCAGTACTCATGGGGAGTTTGCTATACATGCTTACCAGATTATTTACAGAAAGATTAAATAAAGTTCTAGTGTTGATCCTGGATTTCTACCATTTACTCTTCTCCACCATTTGTTCTGATTCTTTCTTTGGGCTTTAAAAAAACTTCTTCTCATTATTTCTAATTTGCATTTACTCTACAGATATCCTTTCCTCTAATAACTTATTAAAGATTATTCAAAATAGCCTATTAAAGGAACTTTTTGACATATGCTTATTGTTACATTTGTTCTAATTATTACATAGAAAAAAGTAACTTTGGGCTTGTAGGGGGAAAACAAAGAACCCCGCTTTTAGATGACCTGTCTTATGTTGGTTCCTACAACAGCCTAGGTTTGAGTTGGTGACAGCAGACATTAAATAAGGTATACAGAGATGGAATCTCAGAGAAAGATTATGTTAACAGCAATTTCCAACTTTACGAGCAAGTGTATGAATTAATGGGCTGGCAAGGAAAATTGTCTCCCTTGACTCTTTTGTGGTATAATGAGGATCTTCTACATATTTTTAAAATGAAACCGTTAGAAGCTAGCAACAAAAAGGGATCATTTATATTTTTATGAATGGATATTTTAAATCATTTTCTAAGTTATAGAATATTTTAATATTTCTGTACCTTCATTTTTCAGTCTCCTCTGGAGGAGATGTACAGTTGTTTGTGAATTAAAGGGATGTATAGAAATGCAAATGTTGCAGATTATAAAATGGTACAAAAGGACTGTCTGCTAAATTGATTTCAGGGCTATAGGGGACATTGTCTGTACGCTTAGACAAAAGAGAACTGGAAGTTAACACAAAGAAGAGAGATTTAGGTAAAGAACTTAATGCAGAGAAGCGGGAATGGGTACATCGCTTAATAAAAATGAATTTGTATGGAAGTCAGACATCAGATTGTTCAGTTTAATTATCCACCATTAGTATATATTTTTTTTACTCTCAGTTGCACCAGCTGTGTAAAATAGCATTCTTTATTTCAAATGTGGGATAATGTGAGAGATCCAAATACAAGCTATAGCACAGGAAGGAATTCATGGCATACATATTATATTAAGAGCAAATTCAGTGTCAATCAGGGTATATATACTGATTTAGGAGTTCTACATATGTAAATCAGGCCTATGTTATTAGAATTATTAAGATTATGCTGACAGAGGAGGATCATTTAAAAACTTGTCCGAGGTCTCATTTGAAGAGAGAAGGTGACAATGTGGATTAGAAGGAACAGTGATTCGTTTTAGGGAGTGCTGATAAGGTTTAGAAAGAGAGTGAATACTAGTTTATCTAGAGTCAGAATGCTTGTTTTAAAATTATCCCCCCTCATCCTCCTCTCTGTCATCAGCTTTCTGGAGAGCAGTGCTTTATTCATTTGTACTCTCTCTTTTCACTTATAAGTGGGAACCCAAAGTGGATTCTAGAGTTGAAGCATTTTGGAATGCGAGAGTAATCTGTTGCATTGAAGACTGAAGACAAGCTATTTCTCTTGGCTCTAGATTTCATAACCAAGTCAGACCTGTCAGCTTGCTATTTACCATATGGAGAGCTCCTCAGAAAAGAACTCATATGTCTCAGCAGAGGCCAGTGACCCACCTTAGAAAACCTGGCCCATCACCATCATGATCCACACAGATTTTCAAACCCAATCAACTAATTCATCTTCAAATCGTAACATCTGACTGGTTCTTCATAATTCACCAAATCCTCTATTACTTTATTGTTTCCAACTTCCTAAAAGATTTTTTTCTCGCATCTTACTATCGTTATGGATTCACTGGAGCATTATTCTCTCCTCCACAGTCCCCAGGGTCTTGGCTCATGCCTTTATTATCCCCTCTAGTTCATTCTGCCTTTTGTTAATTTTAAAAACAAATTTAAAAAATAACAAGCCAATTTATTGAGCAGTTATTATGTGCAAAGCCATATGCTGGATGCTGCTACACAGGGAGAGGACACTGGGATGAATAACACATCTGCCTTCAGAGGGGTTTGCAACTGTATGGTAGAAGAAGACACATAACACACTGTTATGACAGAGTGAGTCGAGTTTGAGGAGGGCGAGAAAAGAGAGGGGCAGTTTGCAAATATCAGTTTATTGTGGACTCTAACTCTCCAACACCCAAAATGAAATAACGGTGGTGCAACGTGCTCTAAGTATCGATGCCATTGTTATTATAACCCCTGCCCACACTAGCATTAATTGGTTGTACACTGAAAAAATGACATATATGCTTCTCACCAGTGTTAATAAACAAGTCCCTTGGACAAGCTAGACAAACCCAGCTGGTGGTTGGTTGGGAGTAGATCATAATAAAGATCCTCTCTGGAAGTCCTGGGCCTATGTTTTCCTTTCTCCATTCCAAGTGCCTTGTTAATAGCCAGTAGCCAGAGTTTTTTTCCCTAAATACTAACTTCAGCAACCACAGATTTTTCTTGTGGTTTTGTATTCAGCTAGCCTTGCCATCTTCATATTGCTGCCAGAAATAAGTCACAAAGAGGGTCAGATATTATTTATTAGCTTATTAAACCCATATGACTCCAGGGACACATTTTCTAGGAACTGAGAAACTCCTGCAAGCTTTGAGAACCTACAGAATGCAATGCCGGATTTCAACCTGTCAGCTAATGACACTGTAGACACCACTGATTATTCTCTTTTTTAAGAGCAGTATTAAGAACTCAGTCAACCGACTAACTGAAAGGACAGGTGATAGAATGGGTGACTGGCTGCATTACCAAATTTGCACAGCAGTTCAGAGAACACCTTTCCTAACGAGCGTGGCATCAGGCCCTCATAGCTGATTGGTTTGGATATGATAATCAGAAATGAAGTAGTTAAAAGGATTGTTAATTTAAAAAACCCTGATTAGGGGTCAGGATGAGACTTGGAAGAGATCTATAATGACAGTGTGCTTTGGGGCAACGTGCTTGCCTAACACAATGGGCTAGCCATTAGCTGCCATTGTAGCACTTCCTTTGTGACCGCAATCTCTGAAAATTGGAAGGATACTATTTTTCAGTGGAAGCACAGGTAGTCTTTCAGGGTGTTAGATTCCGGGGTATGTGTGTGGGGGGGTGAGGAATGGGGGTGGCAGGACACGCTAGTGTGGCATATTGAAGGCGGCCTTTTTTTCCAGAGTGATCTGGCCTGCGTATGCTTGTTTAATAATTTTCCTATTCTGTTTGACCCATCTGGCAGGAATACCACGCTAATACACCAAAGCCAATATAGAAGGGGGGAGGATGGAGAGAGACATTTTTCTATTTATCAAGATCTAGAGATTGATTAATTATTTTGGAGAGGGAGCGAGAAAAACAGTGTCTCTCTTTCTATTGTCTTTAAGTGGTTTGTTTGGTGGTAGTAGCTTTTGTTGGTTTTTCTAGACCATCTCTGGAGGCAGTTTAAGACTGCACCTAACACAGTGCATATCACACAGTAGGAACCTGGGAGTAATTTGTTGTGAAAAATGAAGGCAGTATGATATGTACAGTAAGACAGATGGTCCATGGACTTATTATGTGAAGGGAAGAAAATAAATGGGAAGTCCATCCAGGAATCTCATCCTGCATTAATGTTTTTAAGATATGTGATCCTTCTCATCGCGAGGAGAAACTTGTTCTTTTCTTATGTCTATCTGAGATGATGGATGTGAACTAAACCTATTGGGGTCATCATTTCACAGTATATGTAAATCAAACCATCATGCTGTACATCTTAAACTTATACAATGATGTATGTCAATTTTATTTCTCAATAAAATTGGGGAAAAAGATATGTATGCAAACAGTGCTACTCGTTTAGCAAAACTGTACTCTAGGAATGATACAGCAATAGCTTGCTAGAGTGAATGAAACTACACATGCAAATGATACAGTCTTTCAGCTCATGTGGGACAATTTAGCTATTTTATTAAAATGGTAATCACCAGATCCTTTGAAACAACTCATCTTGGACTCATTTGGATTTGGGCTAGTTGATCCATCTAAGAAGTAACATATATTCTTAGTTCCTCATTGTAAGCTTTCTGTGGTATATATTAGAGATATAATCGAGATTCAAGCCATTGATCCCAACATTACGTAACATACATTGGACTTCTACACCGGATGAATTATTGTGCTAAGAAGAGTGGGATACTTTCTTTTTTTCCTTGTTAATATTTTTTATTCCTGATTTTAATACTATAGTAATAATTAACCCTTCACTTGAAACTATTTTCTACAGGGCGGAAGGAAGCAGAAAAGGGAAAAAATGATATGGTGAATTCCAGTCAGCCAGCAGTAAAATAATAACAGTGGGATACTTTATTTTTGGTTTTTTGTTTTTTTTGTTTTTTTGTTTTTTTTTGTGGTACGCGGGCCTCTCACTGCTGTGGCCTCCCCCGTCGCGGAGCACAGGCTCCGGACGCGCAGGCCCAGCGGCCACGGCTCACGGGCCCAGCCGCTCCGCGGCACGGGGGGTCCTCCCGGACCGGGGCGCGAACCCGGTTCCCCTGCATCGGCAGGCGGATGCGCAACCACTGCGCCACCAGGGAAGCCCC